>NC_056737.1:1166719214-1167006714 GCF_019279795.1 Protopterus annectens | reverse complement strand
AGTTCCGGATGTCTAAAAGACTTGAAGAAATTTTCCCTCAGACGAGAGGCATATGTTGAAGATGTGGTGATTCAGAAATATGTTTTTGGGTGCATATATTTTGTGCATGCATGGAGTTGCAGTACAAACATGAAATGAACAATATGCCAAGTGTCATACTTGGAAGGGATGTACGGCTGAGTTGGTGTACAATAACATTTGCTGAAGAGGTGAATGCGCTGTTGTTTTTATTGTTAATAATAGCTAAGGAAGCCATAGCTAGGAAATGGAAATACAAAGGCAAACCAGTAATAAGAGCTGTAAAACGATAAAAAAGATGATTACACAGATTAAACATACAGAGCTTGGAACTATATGAGATCAGAAACAGAACTCCCTAATAAAAAAAATGACCATATGGGAATGTGTAAAGGAAACTGAGCTTGAAGAGGGCAATGTTATGGAACACAGCACCAAAGCAATATATTTATTTAAAAAGTAAACTGTAATACAAGGTATAAAACCTCTGGTTCAATTGTAAAGTCTTGTGCTATAATGAAATATATTATTATGGTCAATACTTAACTCCTAATCCTAAATTATGTTATAAATAGTTAGTCTGTAAATTTAAACGTGTTTTTTTAAGGAGCTATGTTAAATCAATCTGGAGATGATGACTCAAAGAATATGTGCTTGTGATGCATGGAGTTACATGCTTAGGTTTGGTAAGTTATGAAAAGCTCAGATTAAGTGCTCATTTTCTGACATGAAATGAATGCATTACTATTGTATAAGTATAAAACCATGAAATGATTGCACCAATAATCAGTGCTGAAATAATATGTGCGACATGTGTGATGCCAGTGCACTGGCCCAGCAATCAAGGAGTCTCAATCCTCACTACTAACACCAGTGAGGGGGGGGTCCATATAGGGAAAGGATAATAAATACACACACAGTAAAGAACAATTTCCCATAAGAGCACACAGAGATCACAGTCAGTCTGAGGCTGTTTTCTCCTTTTCTCTCCAGGTCTCCAATAAGACTCCCCACTGGCACAGCTATAGGGTCCAGATCTCAGCCTAGTGGGCAAGCAAAAACCTCCAGCACCTCCTCTGTCTAACCAGTGCTTCATGTTTCTGCCCAAGTAGCTGGCACACACACACACTTTTTGAGATAAGAGTTTATACAACCACATAGACACTCCTGGGGAAGGCTGGCACAGGTTCTCCAGCTGTGCCCCTTTTACCCAGACTATATGAAAGAGATCACTGCCACCACCCAGCTAATAATTATCAGCTACTCAAAGGCCCTTATGAAAGGGTGTTCAATTATACTGTGCAATATTATTATCCAAATGTTAAGCATGACTGAACAGTCAAGACTTATTTGGAGTGACTTGGTACAGTATCACTATATACATGCAATGTATTCTTAGAGTTTAAATTATTTTTACACAAAACAACCACCGTTGACGGGTTTAAAAATATTTAATAATAAATAATAAAAACACAAGACAATACTTCTTACTACACAGTACTAGTTAAGAGTTTAGAGATCACAGAGAAATACTTAAAATAGTACAGTAGAAAAGTTCTGACATAACAGAAAAACAAACTAGTCTAATCTTCCTATTTCCTAGCTATATCTAAGAGAAAACACAGTTCTAAAATCCCACTTACATACAGACAAAGGCAGAGTGGTGAGTTGGATGTTCTCAAGACAAATGCTCAAATGCTCTGGTTCTTTCTGTCCTTAAATTGATAACACAGAAGCACTGATTCATTTCAGATGACACCATTTCTTTCTGGTTCCCAGGGTAACAAGCTCTCAGAGGTTAATAGCCCTTGTGATCTTGCAGATGGTCAGGAACCAGATCAATAAAAGAAATTATATATGTAAATTCTAAGACATGCAGGTAGGAGTGTGCGTGAATGGGTGTGCCTTCTTTGTAAGTTGGGTGTTGGGCTGGCAACTTGGCACTGTAAAAATCCACTGCCAATCATTAGTGGACCGGAGTTCTGCTGTGGCAACCCCCAACCGGGAAAAGCCAAAAGACTCCTCATCCAACCAACAGAAAAGTAAAAATTAATTGTTGGGTGACACTCATTTTTACACCAGTGGATTCTGCATATCTGCCTTTTGCACACTGCACATTCATTTGTTGTTGTTTGTAGTTACCTTCAGACCCAGATCCACCATCAATATAGAAAACCTCAAAAAACACCTAGCAACTGGTCTCCCATTACCAACCTACAGAACCTCATCTTAGGTGCCACAGCTCTTACATGTATAATCTTACACGTACAAACTTTCAACTTCATTACAAATCCTTCCCACTTTTCACATAATACAAAAACCCTGCCTAACTATTCAACTGAAAGCTATTTTCAAATTTATGGACAATGTGTCATCTTCTTGGAGGCACTATCCATCACCAGAAAATCATACTGACTTTACTTCTGTGTGTAACCTATCTAAACAAGCCATATGTAGGCAAAAAAACTATTTCAAAAACTATTTTCTCTGCTAGAGAAACTCAGACATTTCTGTCAGCAAGTAAATCTCACAGACCAAAAAACACTGATTCCACCTCCTCCCCTATCTAGGCATCTGAAGGCTAACTGTCAACCTTTGACATTCTCAAGGAAATCAGCCACCGCTCTAATACTGCAACATCCCCCTCCAACTCACCAAGCTCTGCTCCTTGTATAACTCTGTTCCATTTTAAGAAAATTGCCTGCAAATACCCTGCCGCACCAGAAAAAATACTCCTGGATGCACCCATTGGAGCAGTCAACCTACTTCCTTTGTTTATATCACTGTACAAATACTTCTTAACACATCTCTTCTCCACATTTAAAACCTCTGCTTAACTCAAAATACAGTGTCAGAGATATTAAAAACACTCTTGTCAAACCCCTTCCCAAATAGCCTCAGCCAGAAAATGCCTTCCACTTCTGCATTATCTCCATCCTCCCTAGAATTGGGAAAATACTTGAAAAAAAGTAACCTACAACCAGCTGTCCACGTATATCCAACAGTACCACCTCCTCAGTCTTAGCATGGATTCTGGGCCAGCTAGAGCATGATGACAGTGCTATGGTCACTTACAGATCTCAATATGAACAAAGGAAACCTTTCAGGACCTCTCTTCATTGACCTTACCAAAGGTTTTGATCTTATTAACCACTTCCTACTCCTTCATTCCGTCCATGAAATTGGGGTAAACCCCAGTATTATTAATTTGTTCCAATATTTTTAACAAATAAGTGTCTCAGAGGTGAAATAAGCTCATCCCTATCACCTTCAGGGATCCATACTCACCCCATTGTTATTTTCAATCAATGGACGGTGCAGTGGTGAAGCAGTAGCATTGTTGCCTCACAACAAGAGGTTCTGCAGCTCGATTTTTGGCTGGGGTACCTTCTGTGTGGAGTCTGCATTTCCTCACTGCATTCATGTGGGTTTCCTCCCACATTTTAACAACATGCATCTGGAGCATTTCTCCCCAGGCCTCCGCTGAAAATTGGCTTTGTTCCAAGTTGGACTTTTCCAGTAAACAAATGTTAAATAAAAATAAAATATTGACAAACTACCCACTGATCTCCATAACCTTTCTATCACTCTTTGTGTAGATGACATGGTTATCCTTTGATATAGTCCCTCACATTCAGCTATTCAAACCTAGTTTCAATTTGACCTCTACTCCCTTCACGCTTGGCTAAACAACCATAAACTACTCCTAAAGCCCCATCCAAAACAAAAAGTATGATATTTAGAACCTCACAAAATCTGAAAAAAAAAAAACTCTTAAAAATCTCAAGAGACAGATTAACAAAGTTGCTGTTTGTAGATGATGTGGCATTACAGGCAGACTCTGAGCAAGAACTTCAGGAAAGGATAGGGCAATGGAATGCAAACTAAAGGCACACGGGATGAAACTGAGTATAGGTAAGATAGTTGCAATGGCAGAACATGGGGTAAATCAGAAGAAACTGAGAATTCAGATAGAAGGAAAAATAGTGGAAAAGGTTAACAGCTTCAAGTACCTTAGATGGGTAATTGAGGAGAAGGGGAAGTCTGAATAAGGAGGTCAAAGCAAGAATTATAGAGTGTCAGGTGTAGTGCATGACTACATTAAAAATATACTAACATATACCATATACACTACATTAAAGATATACCAACATATAAAATGTACACAACATTAAATATGTACTAATATATATAACATACATTACATTAAAGATATACTATATACACTTCATTGAAGATACGCTAACATACACAACATGTGCTACACAAGCCACCACATAGCATTAACCAGCATCAAAGAAAATTTTGTACGGCATGTGTCTGTGTTTCAATATTAAAGAAAGACCATACAAACATTTATCTTTATTCTGTGGATAACAGTTGTAGAACCTTCTTTCAGTGATTTTGTAGACAGATAAATTCACACAGACTGCACAGAGGTCAATTCAGAGCTTATCAAAATAATCCTATTTTGGCTTGTGATTTACTATGGAGTTGACTGTTAAGAAAAGTTTTATTTGAATTTATATTTTATTTTTTACCATTTTTTCACTGCTTGCAGGAAGGAAGTGATAGCTTGTAGATAAGAAGATTTACTTTGATTTATATTTTGTTGCTTTCCCTTTAATTTTTACTGTTGGTTGTTAGAAAGGGATAGCTTTTAGACATGCAAGCTCTAGCCACCCCAAGGGGCCTAGGCAGCTATAAATTCACACAGTCTGCAAAGAGGGCAATCCAGAGATTATTTAAACAATCCTATCTTGATTTGTGATTTACTGTGAAGTTGACTGGCAAGAAAAGTTTTATTTGAATTTTTATTTTATTATTATTACCAGTGTTTTTCACTATTTGTAGAAAGGAAATGATAGCTTGTAGTCAAGAAATTTTACTTTGATTTATATTTTGTTGTTTTTGCCTTTAATTTTCACTGTTGGTTGTTAGAAAGGGGTAGGTTTTAGGCAGGCAAGCTCTAGCCACCCCAAGGGGCCTAGACAGCTATAAATCCACACAGACTGCAGAGAGGACAATCCAGAGCTTATCTAAAGAATCCTACATTGGTTTGTGATTTATTGGTCTTTATTGTTACAAAGAAGTGCAATTGTGAGTGACATAAAGGAATTACAGCTTTTGTCTGATTTTCAGAACTTGTAATGTCAGAACAACTTTACTGTACTTACTTTGGTGTTTAGTTGTATATTGTTTGTATGCTTTTTCTTATAGAATTTGATTTAAGCTCTTTTTAATTTCTGTGTTTACTGATTTTCATAATTATTTTCTTTTATAAATTTTATTCGTTTGAAGCTGAATATGAATTCCTTAAATTAGTATGTCATTAATGATTTGCTAAAGCACAAATATTTTGTACAGTGTAATAAATGCTATGCATATTTAAAGGTGACACCTGGTAACACTGGTGATCTGCGTTCTTCATGTAAAACGTTGGATGATTTGCTTACCATTATTAGAAGTAAATCTAGACTTACTGATGATGATTGCACTTGTGTAATTGGCACGGCTTGGAGAACTGTTGTTACATCCTGTATATTAATGACTGGACTGGAGAGATAAACAATGTTAGGAAAACAGCAAATACAACATGTTTAGGAAATGACGTGTCTATTGTCTCTAAAGATGATTCAGCCCCTATGAAACAAGACGATGCCCCTGACAACTTTGTAATTCTGGATACAAGCATTCAGCAATCTGAGAATTCAGAGCATATGCAAAAAATAAAAAGAGAGAAAGGAAATTGTTCTCAACAAATAACAAGGAAGAAAAAGAAACTGATTAATGTATGAAAAGGAAAGAGAATATGTTGTAAAAAAGGACACTGCTTCGTTATGTAACACACAGATTACAGGCAATGATAACATTTCTCTATCAGATAACCTTCAGTCTACAGAAAAAAGCATCATTTTACCAAAATAGAAGGTAGAAAAAGAGGCAGGGGGCAGGTGAAAAGGAAAAATCAAAACTGAATGTGGAAGGACTCAAGAAAATTACTTTGAGAAAAAAGAAGAGCAAGACAGATGTTGACTACATGGCTCAAGCTGTGGATGTACAAAGCCAGCTGGATGAGAATTGTATGCATGCAAATGTAATAAGCAATGAAAGCAGTGGGATTAATAAGACTAATTGTGATGAAGATCATTCCTTTGTAACAACTGATAGAGCAGATATTACTGTATTAGAAGTTGGTGTCTTCAGATCTGGTCAGAAAATATATTATTGTAATTGTGGATTTAATTATTAGAGGGACTGATACCTATATTTGCAGAGAAGATAATGAACAGTGAATAGTGTTATGTTTGCCAGGAGAAAAAATAGAAGATGTGAGACAAGCCTTGGAACACCTTAATGTAAGGAAGTATGGATTTGTTTTCATTCATGTTGGTACAAATGAATTCATCCTCAGGGACTCTCTGGCTGTTAATAGGGAGCTTACAGCCCTCTTAGATAGTATAGCTTGTACTGATGTTAGGTCATATTTTTTATAAATCACATAAAGAAAGAATAGTCAGGTTACTGTGGATGAAAATATTTTTCGGTAAATACCTACATGCAAAAAAATGTCCCGTTTTAAAAAATGGAAATGTATAAAGCATCCAAGCCTAGTTTAGGGCATACATGTGTTCAGAATGGATGGTGTGCATTTGTCAAGATCAGGGAAGAAAATATTTGCAGCAGATATTTTGCAGTATTTGACAAACACTAGGCAGGATTTTTGCCAGATCAAAAATTTAACAATTCACAGATAGCAGCATTTGATGCATCTCTGATGGTTGTTAATGCTAAGGGAATTGATAATATATTTTTTTTTAACTGGAAAATTTCCTATGTTCCAACAAGATTGATGTTGTGACTTTTTGGGAAACATGGTTGAAGAACAATGACTGGAAACCAGTCCTGTCAAGGTATACAATTTTTTTACTGAAACAGACATGCTAACAAAAATCAGGTGGAGGTGTTATGATAGGGATTAAAAATAGCTATGAGACTTGCGAGTATTACATGTTCAGTGATAACACCAACACTATAGACTGTGTAACTGTGACAATAAAGACAGCCCTGGAACATATAACAATTGTTGGAGTGTATAGACTACCAAAGTCAAGTGCAGATGACCCACAGAAATTCATACATTTCTTGCATAAAACACAGCAGGGAAGAATAATATTAGCTGGGGACTTAAAATTTACCAGAAACAGACTGAAATAATATTCATTCAACAACATTAGTAAGGAAATTATTCAGAACGTATATTCAGGAACAATTGCTTCAGAATGTAAAAAAAAAAAACTACAAGGGAACAGAACAGACTAGACATTGTTTGTCTTCCTAAAGAAATTACTGTTACTTCAAGTTTTACCACCACTGATGTGCCGTGATCATAGATTTATAAATGTTAATTTGTTGCTAAATAATTCTGCCAAACTGAAATCTAAACCAATACACAGAAGATTAATTACAGATTATACACAAGCAAAACAATTATTATGTAAAACTGGGTCTATATTATAACATCAAAGTTCTCTAACATTGAATATTATAATATCGAACCCGTAATGTCAAACGCTGAAAACAGCGAAGGTGCAGGGCATCGAATTCTTTCCCAGGGGAAGAATATGGTGGGCCATTGCTGTGGCTTGGTTGTTTTCAGCATTCGATATGTTGGAGCATTATGAGTCGGGTTCAGGTAAGTGTGCGATTGTGTGTAGGTTAGGGTTAGGGGGCGGGTTAGGTGAGTTAGGGTTAGGAAGCGGGTCAGGTAAGTGTGTGGTTGTGTGGACGTTAGTGTTAGGGTGAGGGCTCAGGTAAGTGTGCGATTGTGTGTAGGTTAAGGTTAGGGGGCGGGTTAGGGCGCGGGTCAGGTAAGTGTGCGATTGTGTGTAGGTTAGGGTTGGGGGTGGGTTAGGTGAGTTAGGGTTAGGGCGCGGATGAGGTGAGTGTGTGATAGTGATGGACCTTAGGGTTAGGGTTGGGTTAATGTAAGTGGATAGCTAGTACTGTATGTAAAGTTTAGTTTAGGTGTAGGATTTTAAGTGTATGTGTGTGGATGGCTGTTTTTTGTGTGTGTTTGTGCTGTGTGTATGTTTCTCGGAATAGCAAATTTTTCTCCTGGGAAAAAATTCGCTATTCTGACTGTTCGATGTTTTCACACTTCGGTGTTTAGTGTTCAATATAATAACATTCGATGTTAGAGAACTTTGATGTTATGATATAGACCCGTAAAACTAACTGGAGTGATGTGTTCATGGGAAAACTGCAGATGGAATGTGGAAAGTTTTGAAAGAGAAATTGTTTGAGTGCAAAAAAATCAAAGAAAAAAAATGTTTAACACCAGGATCTGGGCAAGTAATGTCAGGAGGATATATTTCCATAAGAACAAGATACCTGATTAAGGTGAGAGACAAAAATATAAGAAATTGAAGAGAGGTTGAACTACAACTTTGAAAACTGAAATAAACAAGCAAGACAACCAAATTAAGCAAATTGTGAGACAAGATGAGGAAAATTTTGAAGAAATTTATATAAATATATTGAGCATAACTGGAAACCTTTTTATAGATACATAAGATGTGGAAGGAGTAAAGACATACAAATTGATAAACTGTGAGTAGATGGTAAAATTTATTCTCAGACACAACTGATTGTAGATATCTTTACAAAACTCATGCAAAACAGTTTGGCTCCACAAAGGGGGTGATAAGTTGTCCTAGGAACAGCCATGTAACTGCAGAAACTGGAATCAAATTTGATTACATTGAAAAAGAACTGCACAAACTTGATTCAAACAAAACACAGGGAGAAGATGGAGTTAGTAATAATGACCTGAGGACACTTCACCAAGAACTTACAGTACCATTATATCTATTATTTACTAGGTCATATAAATATGGGAAGATTCCTCAAAGATTGGAGATGTGCTTATCAAAACAATTTGAGTTTGTCCTACTCTCCTTTCCTTTAGAGTCATATAGACCCTTAAGTCTACTTTCACATTGTGGAAAAATAATGGAGAAGGTAATATTGGATAAGTTATTGTCAAAACTGGATAGATTGGGAAACTATATATCAGCATGCATATGTTAAATTAGATCTACCTGTCACATGATGTTCTATAACAAAATAATAGCTATGAATGAAAAAGTGTGCTGTGATGTAATTTATATAGATTTAACTTCAGTATTTGACTGGGTCATACGCAAAACACTGATCAATAAATTAGAACAACTAAGTACAGATGTACTCTTGATAAGATGGGTAGCTTCATGGCTTATAAATAGGACATGGCAAGTATCATACAGCAATTGGACAGGTAAAATTCTTGGTTACATTCAGGGTGTCCCACAGGGCTCTGTCCTAGGCCCTTACTTGTTTAGATTGTATCTTTCAAACCTAACTTTTTCATCTGAGGTGTTCTATAGTCTATATGTAGATGACCTGAAACTGGATAAACTGATTAGTTGCCCCAATCTGTGCTGACCTTTTTATGGGCTTTTTAGAGGAACAAATTATATATGATTCAAGTCATAATACTTTTTGGATGCTATTGATACATAGCGTAGGTACCTGGATGACTGCTGGATGGTCTAGAAGTCGGATTTGACATATCTTTTGGATTTTATTGAGTATCTTAATGAAAATACATGGGAAATGGAATTTACTGTCAAGTATAATCTTACAAATATTACTTTTTTGGAAGTTGATATCAAGAGAAATAATGATGGCAGCCTGTCCAGTAATGTTTATAGAAAGTATCCTCAGTTTAATACCTTACTGCATGCCAATAGTTGTCATACTGGGCATATCATTCAAAATATACCCAAATCCCAGTTTTTGAGAATTCATAGGATTTATTCATCAGACAATGACTGTGTCCAACAGGAATTGGAAATGACTGACAAATTTTGTAATGGGGATATAAATATCAGGATATTCGACATATACACAACTCTGTAAAAGATATAGATAGATCACAGCTGCTGCAATATAGATACAATAATGTTTCAGATAATACTTTGACTAGTTACGAGTTATGTAGTAATACATCATTTTTAAGGAATCTCATACAGAAACATTGGGACATTTTATTGTCTGATAACACACAAAGTAAGATTATACCTACTAAATTTTTTTTTTCCTATCGTAGGAGAAAAACATTGGGTAATTGGTTTAACCATTATAAAAATAAAAGATTCCAAGATATTAGTAAACAAACTACCCTTGGTGGTGACATTATGAAGGGTTAACACCCTTGTGGTCATTGTTCTCTATGTAAACATGTTTGTAAGACTAAACAATTCTCTTCTAAAAGTACACTAAAGGTGTTTGATATTTTTGTTTTTGGGATTTGTAGTTCAGATTGGGTTATTTATCTTGCTATATGTACAGTGGATATAAAAAAGTGTACACACCCCTGTTAAAATGCCAGGTTTTTGTGATATAAAAAAATGAGACCACAATAAAACATTTCAAAATTTTCCCACCTTTAACATGACCTATAACCTGCACAATTCAATTGAAAAACAAACAAATATGTTAAGAGAAAAAATATAAAAAATAAATAAATGTGCACACCCTTAAACTAATACTTTGTTGCAGCAGCTTTTGATTTAATTACAGCATTCAGTCTCCTTGGGTAGGAGTCTATCAGCATGGCACACCTTGACTTGGCAATATTTGCCCACTCTTCCTTGTAAAAGTGCTCCAAATCTGTCAGATTATGAGGGCATCTCTTGTGCACAGCCCTCTACAGGTCACCCCACACATTTAGTATTGGATTTAGGCCTGGACTCTGGCTGGGCCATTCCAAAACTTTAACTTTCTTCTGGTGAAGCCATTCTTTTGTTGATTTGGATGTATGCTTGGGGTCATTGTTGTGATGAAAGGTGAAATTCCTCTTCATTTTCAGCTTTCTAGCAGATGCCTGAAGGTTTTGGGCCAAAAGTGACTGGTATTTGGAACGGTTCATAATTCCTCCACCTTGACTAAAGCCCTAGTTCCATATGAAGAAAAGCACCCCCAAAGCATGATACTGCCACCACCATGCTTCACCATGGAATTGTGGTCAAAAAGTTCAGCCTTGGTCTCATCAGACCATAACACATTTTCCCACATGCTTTTGGGAGTGTTGATGTATTGTTTTGCAAATTTTAGCTGGGCCTGGATGTTTTTCTGTGTAAGAAAAGGCTTCCGTCTTGCAACACTACCCCATAGTCCAGACATATGGAGAATACGGGAGATTGTTGTCACATGTAGTACACACCCAGTACTTGTCAGAAATTCCTGCAGCTCCTTCAGTGTTTCTGTAGGTCTCTTGGCAGCCTCCCTGACCAGTTGTGTCTTGTCTTTTCATCAATTTTGGAGGGACGTGCAGTTTTTGCAACATCACTGTTGTCCCATAGTTTCTACACTTTTTGATGACCGTCTTCAGTGTGTTCCATGGTATATCTAATGCTGTGGAAATGTTTTTGTACCCTTCTCCTGACTGATGCCTTTCAACAATGAGATCCCTTTGATGCTTTGGAAGGTCTCTGCGAACCATGGCTTTTGCTGTAGCAGGCAACTGAGTAAATGTCAGGAAAATTCTGAACTTTATTTAGGATTAATCAGAGCCTCTTTAATTGATGGCAGGTGTGTACCCAAGAAGACTGAATGTTGTAATTAAACCAAAAGGTACTTCAACAAAGTATTAGTTTAAGGGTGTGCACACTTATGCAGCCAGCCTATTGTATGTTTTTTATTTTTTTGCCCTAACAGATTTGCTTGTTTTTCATTTGAATTGTACAGGTTATAGGTCTTAAAGGTGGGAAAAGTTTTGAAATGATTTATTGTGGTCTCATTTTTTTATATCACAAAAACCTGGCATTTTAACAGGGTGTGTACATTTTTTATATCCACTGCACTTGTTCTGTCTTTTATATTGGACAAACTTCATATCCGTTGAAGATTTGTACATCCAAACACAAGTGATACAAAGAATGGATGTACATCCAATGCTGTTTTTAAGCATACTCAAAAATATTCTTCTGAAAATTTATTTATTATTATTGATAGAATTGTGTAAGATAGATCTAATAAAATGGGTTGACATAAAATTTTAAATTATAAAGAAAAATCTTGGATTATTAGACTTGGGGGAATTTTTTCACTTGGTTTAAATGAACATCTTTAATTGGCCAATCAAATTTGGGCTTATCTTTAATTAAGATATATTTAAGCCTCCTTAATGTCTTTTTTTTTTGTATACACTGATGAAGGCATTTTATGGTGAAACCGGTCTGTCTTATTTACATCTTTTGAAGAATCTGTTGTTTATGGCAAATGAAATATACCACTGTTGGTTTCACTGACTTTGTTGTATGCCAGCAGTTTTTTCTGGGTCTATATTAGAACATCAAAGTCTTGAAACTTCGAATGTTCTGATATCAACCCCTATTCAGCAAATGCTGAAAATAGCAAAGCTGCATTACACCAAATTTTTTCCTAGGGAAAGAATTTGGTTGGCTGTTTCTGTGGCTTTGCTATTTTCAGCACTGTGGTGGAAAGTTACGGGTCGGGTTCAGGTAAGTGTGCGATTGTGTGGACATGAGGGTTAGGGCACAGGTTAGGTGAGTTAGGGTTAGGGCGTGGGTCTGGTAAGTGTGTGATTGTGACAGATGTTAGGGTTGGGCGGGGTAGGTGAGTTAGGGTTAGGGCGCGGGTGAGGTGAGTGTGTGATAGTGATGGACCTTAGGGTTAGGGTTTGGGTTAAGGTAAGTGAATAGATAGTAGTGTATGTACAGTTTAGTGTAGGGTTAGATGTAGGATTTTAAGTGTTTGTGTGTGGATTGCTGTTTTTTTGGTGTGCTTGTGTTGTGTGTATATGTTTCGGAACAGCAAATTTTTTCCCTGGCAAAAAATTTGCTGTTCTGCATGTTCGATAGTTTAAGCATTCGTTGAATAGGGGTCGATATTAGAACATTCGAAGTTTTGAGACTTCGGTGTTCTAGTGTAGACCAGTTTATTTCTATATGCCTTGTTGTCTTTTGGCTGTTGCATCTTCCCACACATGTGGGAAATTTGTTTTGAGAACAGGAAATTCATCCAAAAACACCACTACGCGAACCAACTCACCAAGGACAAAAAAAAAACACACACACTGAACAACTGGAGAAATGGTCACCATCCACTTTTACTGTGTTCCTAGTACTTTGGCATCAATCCTTCCAGGGAAAAATCATACACAAGAATGTCGTGCTTTATATACATTTCACTACATTCATTATTCAATTCAATTATACAATAATTGATCAATTTATCAGAGTCAAGAAAGTTAAAATCTAAAGTGCATCCTGAGCAATAAAGTGCTTCAGAAACATTTAAATTGCAACCCCTTACATTCCTATTGCATTTAACATTATAATTTAAGAAGTTCATACAAAAGCACTTATGCATCTCCAGATTAACAAACACTAAAACATGTTCCCCTACAATAATTGATCAATTAATCAGTGAGTCAAGAAATTTTAAATCTAAAGTGCATACTGAGCAATTAAAATGCTTCAAAAACATTTAAAGTGCATCAAAAAACTTTTAAAATACAAGTTCATACAAAAGTGCTTATACATCTCTAGATTAATAAATACTACAACATTTTACCCTACAATGGCTGATCAATTAATTAATGAGTCAAAATGTTTAAATCTAAAGTGCATCCTGAGCAATGAAATGCTTCAGAAACATTTAAAGTGCATCAAAAAAACATTTAAAATGCAAGTTCATACAAAAGCACTTATACATTTCTAGATTAACAAATACTAAAACATTTTGCCCTAAAATGGTTGATCAATTAATCAGTAAGTCAAGAAAATTTAAATCTAAAGTGCATCATAAGCAATTAAAGTGTTGCAGAAACATTTAAAGTGCATCAAAAAACATTTAAAATGCAACCCCTTACATTCCTATTGTATTGAACTTAATAATTCAAGAAGTTCATGCCAATGCACCTATACATCTCTGGATTAACAAATACTTAAATATTTTACCCTATACATATAAATCATTCATCCTATATGTCTATGCATTTGTAAATTCATTCCTGGTTTGGCACCCATGTCTATAATGGACACAGTGCCTTTTTTAGGCAAGGCTCAAAAGTCAAACCCACCCCCATAGACAGCACAAGGAACAAGAAACTAAGGGTAATGCTGCTAAACGCCAGACGTCTTAACCTCAAGATGCACGCACTCGAAGCTCTCCTCAGTAGGGAGAACATCGATATCTGTGCAGTGACAGAAACCTGGTTCAAGGCTCCAGAGAGCACCCCAGCACTACCAGGCTATAGCTCATAGCATGCTTTTCGGCCCCAAAACCCGGACCGAACCACAAAAGGAGGGGGAGTTTCCATATTTATCAAGGATATCCACACCTCCAGGTTAGTGGCATTGCACGAAGTATCGGAGACCATCCACGTGCAACTAACAGTGGGCAAGACTGCTTTTCAGTTTATAGCATCCTACAGACCACCCTCTCAAAGTCAGGAATCCCACTCGGCTTTCCTGAAAACATTGGAGAACATGAAGATCTCTCCGAACACCATTATATTGGGTGACTTCAACTACCCAAACATTGACTGGGAGCACTACTCAAGCCCCAGCACTTTAGCCCAAAGGTTCCTGGAAATTATAATCTCAAATGCTATGGAACAACTAGTCACCACTCCCACAAGAGGGGACAACATACTAGACCTGATCATTACCAATGGGGACTCTATGCTCCACACCAGAAGTATATCCCTCATTGGTAAGATCAGACCATAAATTAATTTCACTGGATGTCCACATCCCGACCCCACCCCCAGCCCAGAAAACCACAGTGAAAAACTTCTCAAAAGCGAACTTCTCACTTCTCAAAACCGAAGTGGAATCCTTCAAGGCCCCAGGGCCAGTGGAAACTACGGCCCAAACTGCAGAATCCTATATAAACGCATTCTACGGACATCTCCAGGAATGCATGGATCATGCTATCCCAAACAAATCCAAGACCCAATCATCCAAAGGCAGGCGTTCAGTCTGGTGGACCCCTGCCATAAATAAACTGTACAACAGAAGGAGGAAGCTATTACATGATAGAGCAAAATCCCTAATAGGGAAGGCATCTCTGATCAGTACTAGCAAAAAATTACGATCCCTCATAAAATCCTCCAAGGCCAGCTTCGAGATAAAAATTGCACAGGACACCAAAGACAATCATAAGGCTTTTTTCAGTTATGTTAAAAACCTGGGATGCAACTCCCAGACTTGTTCTGAGTTGATTCTAAATGACAAAAAATACACTGAACCCACAGTCATCGCCAATATCCTGGCAGACAGGTTCAGTGAAAACTTCTCCACCCCCTCCCCCCCAAAAGAGCAAGTATCTATCCCGGCAGAGGGATGCCTCCCAAACATCTCTGATGCTCAGGTGAAGGCTGCCCTCTCCAAAGCAAAAAACACTGCTTCCATGGGACCAGATGGCGTCACAGGTTGCATCCTACATGAACTCCAAGAGGAATTAATCCCTCAAATAAAACAGCTATACAATCTCAGCCTCACTACAGGATATGTGCCCACAGAATGGCGTACAGCAACAGTGGTCCCACTCCACAAAGGTGGAGCCTCTATGGACCCTGGAAACTATCGCCCCATAAGCCTGACTAGCTTAATCTGCAAGGCTATGGAGAGGATCATCATGGAGCTCATAAACAAAGACATTGGGGACCTACAGACACTAGATCCTACCCAGTTCGGCTTTGTCAAGGGCAGATCCTGCCTTTTAAACCTGGTTGACTTCTTCGAAACAGTCACCAAAGCCATAGATGAAGGGAAGGTAGTCCACACAGCCTATCTGGACCTTGCAAAGGCATTTGACACAATACCCCACTCGGGCATCATAGATAAGCTATCCAGCTTAATTATAAACCCCTATGTCACAAGATGGGTCACAAACTGGCTCAAAGACAGAACCCACAGAGTGAGAGTTGCTGGAGCCATGTCAGACTCGAAACCGGTCACAAGTGGCGTCCCACAGGGTTCTGTCCTGGGACAACTCTTGTTCGGTATATACTTTTCCGAGGTACAGGCAAACGTGGGAGGACTATGGCTCACCAAGTTCGCAGACGACTGCAAACTGGGCGCCATAATCAACTCTCCAGCTGACACAAACATCCCTCAAAAAGGTCTCACAGAGACAGATAACTGGTGCCAGCGCCATGGTTTAAAGCTAAATGCCAAAAATGTATAGTCATACCCTTTGGCAAAAACAATGTGCCCACAAATTACCACATAGGCGGAAACCCATTAAGTACAGAGAAAGTTATTAGGGACCTGGGGACCCAAGTTGATAGCAATCTCTCCTTTGAAAACCACATTGCCAAAGTGGTTAGAAAGACCTTCTACATAGCCCACCTCATCACGAAGGGTTTCACATCTAGATCAAGAGAGGTAATCATGCCCCTTTATTCATCCCTCATCAGGCCCATCATAGAATACAATGCCCCTTTGGGATGTACCTTACCCGACACCTGCAGCAATTAGAAAGACCTCAAAAGTATCTCACCAAGAGGATCAAGGGTCTCAAACAGATGCCATATGCTGCTCGGTTAAAAAACTCCAGCTCTACTCAGTTGCATACCGCCTACTTGAGGCGATCTATGCCTGACATACAAAGCTATGTCAAATCCAGAATTAATGGACATGCTCCACCTCAGTAAATCTAAATCCCTTAGAGCCACACGCTCGAGGGACTTGAACCTCAGCACAGAAATAAATAGAACTTGCTGGAGGGACAGGTTTATAACCCAGAGGCTCCCTTCACTCTGGAATAGAATTCCAGTTCATGTGAGGCAGAGCACCTCACTGAATCTCTTCAAGAAGAATCTCGATAGGTGGATGGGGGATCGTAGGTTTGTCCCAGGGATTACTCCCGTGTCACTATTAGACAGAGGCACAGTAAACTAAACCTTAAAAAGGGTGCAGTATACTCAAATCAAGGGGTGGCGTAAGCTTATAGGCTTATAATTGCCCCAGGGCAGATAGCCTAGTATGAACCTATGAACCTATAAATGGTTCATTTTCTAGGCCTCTGCTTGTAAATGTTTTATCTCCCAGGCCCCTGCTTACACTTATCAAGGGAACCAGAACTTGTCAGAGATTTGAGATGCATTACTATTCTTAAAAAGGCCCCAGTGGTTGCTAGCCTAGTAACCACATATGAACATCTATTCACAATCTCTAATATCAGATTACTACACATTACCATTCCCCAAAGCTGCATTGAAGCCAGTCTGCACAAAACATTCCCAATGTTCTGCTTTTCAACCACTTTCCACCTTGTGTTGCTAGTTTTCCTAATACTTGATACAGGCATCATACAGGTATATGTAACAGCACATACATTTTTTTTTTTTTTTGTACATGGATTTTAATATCATTTTTGAGACTACAAGTTGAAACACTTTTGTCAATAGCTGTCCCTAGTGCTAAATACAGTTTCTTGTATATTCAGTCTAGGCTGCTCCAAGACATGCAACAAATGCATACATTTTCTTAGAGTGTCGTTTATGGTTTGGATTTTGTCATAACAGGGGACAACACAGCCTGGTCTCCATTTGATGTATTCAGCTACTGATCTGGTGCAAAAGCAGTGCTGATGTTTGCAGACTTTTGAAAATTACTTTTCTCAGCATCAGTGTATTTTCTGCAAAGTTTGCAACCTTCACACTTTAGCATCAAGTTTTCAATCATGAGCTCTTGAAGGATTTGAATAAGAATGTATCTTACCAGAACCAACCTCTTCACTTTGTCTGTAGCCACTGTCTTGGTAAGTAATTTATGTGTCTTTGTTTAACAGGAAAGTCCGACTGGGTAATATCCATTTTCAGTGGAGGCACGGGGAGAAAAACTCCATCTGTTTACATCTCATTATACTAAGTTCCAGTCAAACATGGAGTAGTTACATTTCTGTTTACATTTAAACACAAACAGTAGTTACATTTCTATTTACATTTATATGTAAACAGTAGCTACACTTATACATATACATTCTAAGATTTCACAAATGTGGAAGTTACTAAAGAGAAAGCACACGTGCAACTTAGTGGATTGTACAGGCAGCAGTTGTGTATAAAAATGGTTTTGTCATTTCACTAAGGGGTTGAGAGTATTATGTTTAAGGAGAGTATTTGGATAGTATTGTACAGTGAAAAAGTTTTAAATCTGTTATGAGCATAAACAGGACCGGACTTGGTTAAGATGTTATTTAAGCAGTAGTTTAAAACTACCAAGTTTGTTGGAGAAGTTTATTTGTGTGGGGATACTATTCCAGAGATTAGCAATGTATTGGGAGTAAAGTGCATCTCCTGTAACATTATTTGACCTATTTGTAATAATAAGAATTTGCTACTAGAATGGAGGTGTCTTGCTGGACAGTAGGGTAGTAATAAATGTTGTAGTATAGAGCATTTTTCTAGATGATGAATGAGTTTGTGTGCTGTAGTTAGTTATGAATATGTCAGGTAGTTGTGCAGTTCAAACCAGTTTAATTGCTTTAAGCTAAGACAATGGGGGGGGGTCATATGAGGGAGACTGTTGGCAAATGTAGCTATTTTATTGTAACAGAAGGCACATTTCTTTCTTTGAGTATTGTTTAAGTTTGTTATGATAGGAGTGGTGTATAAGAAAGGCGATAGTAAGAACGTGGTGGCTAGAGTTTTTCTTGCAGTATCTATAAGGAATTCATTGATCCTATAAAGATAGCCTAGTTTCTGGTGTGTAGATGTAATGGTGTGCAATATATGGTGATCATATTTGAGATTGTCATCTATTATAACCCTAGAAGTGTACTGTGAGTAAAAGTTTCAATGACAGTATTATTTGCTGACTTTATGGTAAAAGATTGCTTTTGACTTTGGCAACTTTTTGAGGTGAAAAGCATTAACTTAGTTTTCTTGGGGTTGAGTAAGAGCTTTGATTCTTTGAGCCAGGTTTCTACAGAGGAGAAAGATTTTTGGGTAATGTCTTGGAGCTTATTTGTTGCTGAGGCTGCACGTATTAATGCTGAGTCGTTTGCATACTGAACTGTCTTAGCATAGTGAGTGGAGGTGTGGAGGTCATTAATAAATGTATTAAATAGGAGAGGACACAGAATAGAGTCCTGAGGAACACCTGTAGTAACTGGTTGAAAGGATGAGTAGGTTTGTTGCTATTTAACAGCTTCTTGCCTTCCAGATAGGTAACTAAAGAACCCCAACAGTATTATGAAAGTCCTATTGAAGAGAGTCGAACGAGCAGTTGCTGGTGCGAGTCAGTGGCAAATGCCTTTGAGTGTAAGAATATGGTGGACACAAGCAGACCACTGTTTCTGTGTTGGTTTATTATATTGGTAAAATATAGTAGAGCAGTAGTGGTGCTGTGCTGGGACCTAAAGCCATGCTGCATTTCTGAGGTTAAGTATTGCATCAGCTGCATATGGATGCATTTCTCTAATATTTGGAGAGGGGGGAGAGAATCACTATTGGTCTGTATTAAACTCTGCAGATGTGCCGCCTTTGTGCGGTAGTGTGATGTAGGATTTTTTCCACAGTGATGGGATGTATCTTTTTGCTATAGACCTATTAATTAGTATGGACACAGGGAAGGCTATGACTTCTGCAACCATTTTTAGATGGTCTGATGGTAGTTGGTCTACAGTTACAGAAGTAGTTTTTAGTTTAAGGAGTAACTTCCTTAAGAGTGAGGTAGCTTTTAGACTAAAACTGAAGAGCTGTAGGTGGTTTTTATTGGACAGGGGTAGAGTGAGGGGGCAGATGTGTTAGTGTCTAAAAGAGATAATATAGGAATTAAACTGTGCGGGGATAAAGTCTGTCATATCTTCTGATTTTGGAGAAGGACTAGTGGTCTTGCTAGGGTGAAGTAGTTTATTTAGTAAAAGTAATGTCTTAAGGCTTTTCCCGGTTAGAGGTCACCACAGCGGAACTCCAGTCCGCTCATGATTGGCAGTGGATTTTTACGGTGCCGAGTTGCCAGCCCGATGCCCAACCTTCAAGGAAGGCACACCCATTCATGCATGCACCTACCTATGACCAAAAAAGGTTTGGGTTGTTTATACGTTTGCCTTGTAGGTTGGTATAGTATGTTTGCTTATCCTGTTTGGCATGGGTTTTTGCAAAGTTTCTAACATGTCTAAATTGCTGGATGGCATTTTGAGTTCTATCTTTATAACAGTTTTTCCAGGTGTTATCCCTTTTTACCATGATTTTTTGTTTGCTTTGTCAGCCATGGTGCGGCATTGGACTTTACTTTTTTATTACGTACTGGTGCTAGATTATTTAAGGACTTCAGGAATACGTTATTAAAGTGTTCTACAGCAGTATCCAGTGGTATTGTTCTAAGTACATTCCAGTTATATTTTTTTAGTGTTTCTTTGAAAATATCTTTGCTGAAATTGGTTGTATTTGGTATTTAGTAATAGATAATATGCTTAACTAGGTTATGCTAGTTCTAATAGCATATGTTGGTATGTGGTCATTTATGCTATCTGAAAGGCAGCCTACTATTGTCAGTTTGTCTGATTTTTTTGTAAGAATCCAATCTAATATTGGGTGCCTCCCTGAAGTTTTATTAATTCTAGTAGGTGTGGTTATTAATTGTCTGAAGTTGTACAAGTTTATAGATTCAGTGGGGGGTAGTGGAATTTATGAGTTGCCAGTCTATATATAAGTCTACAGGTATTATAGTTTCATGGTTAATTTTTTGGGGTATCCAATACAGGATGCTTTCAGCAATAACAACAATATTCCGTGGTGATACATAAACTGCTGTTAAACATATAGTTTTCCTATTGTTGATTTTTAGGAGTGCTATTAGTGGTTCAGCATTGTTAAATTTGAGTATTTCCTATGGAAGTAAGGTAATGGTTAGGGAATTTTTGTAGATGATTGCTACACCACCTGCGCGCTTGTCTTGTCTGTCACGCCTGAGTGTACGGTATTTTGGGGGTGATCTCATTATCCTTTCATTCCTTTTAACCAGGTTTCAGTAGTTATGACTACATCAGGAGTGTATGTGGCAAGATAAGCATGTATGTCATGGATTTTATTGTACATATTTCTTAGGTTCATATTTAGTAAGTTGAGTTTGGATTCTGTTTTTTTTTTTTTTTTTTGCTGAGATGTATTACATAACTGATTTATTTTGGGATTGGAAATGATGGTTTTATGAACAGT
Source organism: Protopterus annectens (assembly GCF_019279795.1). Taxonomy (NCBI): domain Eukaryota; kingdom Metazoa; phylum Chordata; order Ceratodontiformes; family Protopteridae; genus Protopterus; species Protopterus annectens. The sequence goes on along the minus strand of NC_056737.1, from coordinate 1,166,985,449 downwards.
GGGACCAGGTTTGGGGTGAATATCTCCACTAATTTTTTGACTTGATATTTTACAGAAGGAATAGTGTGGCCAGTTATATTTTGGTCTTGGTTTGATATTGGTCATAAATTTGGGTGATTAGTATTAAGATAGTTACAGAAAAATAAATCAGCTGTAGTTTGTTTGTACAGATAGGGTTTTATGGAGAAAGACAAGCTGGGTAGATGTTGATATTCTTTGTGAGGATTGGGTGAAGTCCTAAGTATTTGAAGGAGGTGGATTTGATATTTGGTGATAAAGGCTAGTGGAGTGAGGAGAAATAGTAAAATATTCTGATTTAGTGTTATCTTATTTAACTTGGGTTTTATCTTTGTTGTAAATTAGGATAAAAATGCTAGGAGGGTAGTGAGTTGGTTGTAGAGATGTAATTTGATAGTTATAGGAGAAAAAGATTAAGACAATTCATGAGAGAATCTTGGGCAGTAAACTAGAGTGGGTGTTACTTCTGGGAATAATTGTATTGTTTTCCTACTGGAGGGAACTGATGATATTGGTTAGAGGAATATGTGGGTGGTGCTATGGAAGTGTAAATGTAGAGTAAGGGGGGGTGAGATTTGGGGGTAGAGTGGGGGAGCAGCGTGAGCCGAGTGTTAACAACATTAAATGAAGAGGGTTGAAAACTTGTCAAGGGACAGAGAATACAATCAGTGACTTAATGTAAACAGCCACAAATCTGCTGAGAGATAAGTAAAGGAACTATGCAGTTTAAAAGGCCTCTGTACTAGTAGATGAAAATCTTGGTTTTGTTGCTCTAGGACACAGCTTTAGTAGGAGAGTTAGTCCAATATCAACTTGACCTGACTAATGGTGATAACAGTAAAAAATTGCACTTGACTGTTTGAACAACTGTGTGATGTAAGGAAGTTTCTTTGGACTTTGAAATGCAAAATCCAAAAGCCTACCTCAACACCCACAGACCAGCAGAACAATGAGAAAAGGTAAGCCAGAATGTAGTGGTTTAACTCTGGAAAAATATTGTCTGAGAACTCAAAAGTGGTTACACAAGAAGAGAAATAAACTTAAGGAAGGGAGACAGTGGGGTGCTAAAAAAACAATGAACTGAGCACAGTTAAAGGAGAAAGTACCAAAGGGACTGCTGTAGTCTAAGAAATTGACACTATTATTGTGGGCAATGCTCTTTGTCTCGGACTGCCATAATATTTATAATTTATATACAAATATAGCCCACAGACTGGTGTTCAAACTGCAGACTTCACTGTTACATATGTATCTATTTGCTTGCCGGGACACTTCCATAGAAAAATAAAAACACAAAAAAGAGACAATTGAGTGCACTGAATCAATGTGGATTGTGCACAAATACTAGCTCTTAGCTGAAATTGGTTTCATAACTGCCTCAGGCAAGGAGAAATAAGAAAGGAAGAGGGAAGACCTTGAAGGCATGCAATTCCACTAAAGACAGAAGAATATAAATAATGGGAGTAACAAGTCTAGTGAAGAAAAATGTAAGAGAATGAAATAGTTTGAATAGTGGGAGTAAATGTCAGTGTCTATGAGGAAGGAGAGAGTAAGAGCTGACCATCAGGATGTCAGTGGAGGAAGGTTTACAGACTGTAAGGCTATTGCTTACAACTTAGGACACTGGAACACTTGTCTTCAGACTAGTCACTATACAGGCTAAAATATACACAGAAGACTGGATGCCTCTAATGCTTACTTAAAGCACAAGGCCAAAGGTGGCACAGAGTTTGTCCTAATTAAATGGTGGTGGAATTGAATGGCCTCAGACTGTCTATTTGGATGAGACCGCTGTGTATATATTTCAGTTTCCACTGAACCCTGTAACTATCTTGCACCCTTGCACCCTGCTGGGGGGGGGGGGGGAGAAAGGAATAATATATTGTAGGAGTACATACCAAGGGTTATTACAAATGCTTTCATGTCCTTATTATTTATTTATTTACATTTGTTTACCAGGAAATTCCAACTGGACACAGGTCCTTTTTCAGCGGAGGCCCGGGAAGAAAAGCTCCACATAATATATGAACAAGAGTTACATGAAGAACAATTGTTATACGTACAATAGAAAACAACAGCAAACATAGTATACATACAATATGACACATATTAACAGACAGGGTACTCCAAGATTAGCTAGAGCCTAATAATAATGGTAATAACTATGTACAGATAGTAATAAGTTCAAACAGATACTCATAGACCATAACAAATAGTGTAATAAACTCAAACAGATACATAAGCAGATGTTCCACAAGAAGGTGTAACACGCTAGAGGGGCTGAGAGGAATAGCAGGGGGAAGATTGAAGGAGTAAAATAGGAGACTGAAGAAGTAGTAGAAGTGGTAGAGAAAAGTAGGTAGGTGTGAGGTTGCTGGAGATGTATTTGGAGTTGAGTTGAAGTGAGGTAGTTAAGAATTATTGCCTCACAGTTTTCTTTTTATAGCACTTGGGTTAGCAGATTAAAGATGATCAGGAAACTAATGACTCATGAAGTGTTTTGTTAAATTATTTACATCACAATGCATCTGTTTACTTGTAGTCTCTCTAGATTCATCCATGAGCTATCTGTGGTATAGACAGAAAACACTTCTGTCATAATACTTTCTCCATGCTACATATGACGAACTAAAGTTTGCACTTGTTTCCCATCTTTCCTGTAACTAGTCTAGTCCAGATACAGATTCTCCATATCCAGGACTGTTTGTAAGCTTCTGAGCCCCCCAAGCCTTTCTGTGTTGAGGGAAGCCTTCTAGCTTATCAGTGGAGTGATAAGCACTAGATATCCTATCTACCACAAGAGGAGTGGTTTCTGGCCCAGAAATTGTAGTTTATTGGCCGCTTGGGCAGTTTTTTTCCATCTCTTTCAACTTTCTGGTTTAAAAGCTGCAGTTGCACTTATTTCCCACCTTTACTGTAAGTAGTCTAGTCCAGATACAGATTTGCTGTATCCAGGACTGTTTGTAAGCTTATGAGCCTCCCAAACCTTTCTGTGTTGGGGGAAGCCTTCAAGCTTATCAGTGAGAATTGTAAGCACTAGGTAGCCTATCTACCAGAAGAGGAGTGGTTTCTGGCCCAAAAATTGTAGTTTATTGGCTGTTTGGGCAGTTTTTTCCATCTCTTTTAACTTTTTGGTTTAAAAGCCATGTTTGTGCTTATTTCCTCCCTTTCCTGTAGCTAGTCTAGTCCTGATATAGATTTGCTGTATCCAGGACTGTTTGTAAGCATCAGAGAAGTGCCAAAGTTTGCTGTTCAATTTTTCCCTTAGATTTGCTAGTTTTTTCCTCTCCTGCATTTTTACTAGTTTATTAGTCTAGCACTTTACCAGATTTCCTGTAGCAATTATTGTAGCACACAAAAGTGCTACCAGCACTAAATGTTCTACAAGGAAACAGCTCCAGTACTTATTATTAATGCCCACCCCTCCAGCATGTCTAAAGGTCAGTTCCCTGTGCTTTCTCCTATCAACCTGGTGAATCTGGGCATCCTGAGGCAATGTAGCAACTGCCTCATATACACTGACAACCCTCTCCTCTTACCTCCCAACACTCAGACTTGCGAGAGATGCACTTATATATCCAAATTGGAAGTCACGCACTCTCCAGCCAAGACCGGAATAGCTGGTCAAGAGGAGAAGTTCAACATTTGCACTACACCACATGGAACACATAGCCCTCCAGAACACACACCAGCACTGCCTTCAAATAAAAACACAAACCACACACCCACCTTCGTGGAGGCTCTCAATAAAAATCTACCAAACAGCAGAGACCTCCAAGGTAGAAATGTACTCGACCACAACACAACACAACACTAATCATGAGACACATAACTCTCCTAAACAGTGTGCCACTCAACCAAAGCCCCTAAGGCAAAACAGCTTGCCCAACACACTAGTCATGGGTGACTCGATAGTGAGGCACACTGATGTCCCACTTACTAGGTTGAATAAGGTGAAAGTAATGGTCAGCTGCCTGTCAGGTGCCAGGATCCACCACATAATGCACGCACTCAGGTCCCTCAACAACAGGTACATATATGACTCTGTCATTGTACATGTGGGCATGAATGACTTGAGAAATACCTCCCTGGACTACATGAAGAGAGACATGGAAGAGCTCTCAAATTATGTAGCCCAGGTGGGTATGACCCTAGCCTTGAGCAGCATCCTACCACAGTACAAGCAGAAAATGACTGATTTCAACAATTGGCTAAGTTTCTGGTGTCATTCTAAGGGGATCCAGTATCTGTCTGCCTGGGATGACATGGCTGACAGACCTTGATGCTTTGCCAGAGATGGCCGGCATCTGGGCTTCTGGGCATGGGCCAAGGCTCTTGCCACCCTTATAGTGCCTTTTTAGGCAGTGTTCCAAAGACCAAATTACCACAGTAACAGCTACAAACAAATGCAATCTGAGGGTCATGCTGCTCAACGCTAGAAGTCTAAATCTCCAAATGCACTTGCTCAAAGCACTCCTTAAAATGGAGAACATCGACATTTGTGCTGTAACAGAGACTTGGTTCAAGGCAGCAAAAAGCACCCCTGCACCACCAGGCTACAACTCATTCCACACCTTTCGGCCCCAGAACTTGGACTGAAGCTCCAGAGACGGTGGTGTTTCCATATTCACAGGGGATGCACACACCTCCAGAGTGGTAGCCACACATAATGCATCTGAGATACTTCAGGTGCAGCTAACACTGGGTAAGACAGTGATTCAGGTTGTAGCCTGCTATAGGTCCTCAACCATGTCCTGAGACTCACACTCCATGTTCCAAAGCACCCTGGAGAATATTAGGGTCCAACCTAATACCTTCATACTGGATGACTTTAACTACCCCTCCATTAACTGGGAAAGCTACTCATGTACCAATACACTTGCCCAACGTTTCCTGGAATTTATTAATTCCAATGCCCTGGACCAGCTTGTTCTTACCCCCTCTAGAGGTAGAAATATCCTTGACCTGGTCATTACCAACATGCTCCGCACCAATAGTCAACTCCCTGGTTAGATCCAACCACAAACTACTCGGATATCCACATCCGTCCCACCCCCCACCCCCACCCCACAAAGGAAACCACCATGAAAAACTTCTCCAAAGCTAAATTTGGGCTCCTAAAAATAGAGGTGGCTAACTTCATGGCACCCATGCAAATGGAGAATAGTTGCATGACCGCCGAGTCATACACCAATGCACTGTACAAACACATACACAAATGCATGGATCTTGCTATACCCAATACAACTAAGACGCTCTCCTCCAAAAAAAGGAAGACAATCTGGTGGTCCCCTGCCATAAACAAACTCTACAACAGAAGGAGGAAACTGATGCAGAATAAGGTAAAGTCCCAAGACTGGAAAAACTCCCTTATCAGCCTCAACAAAAAGTTGAGATCCCTCATCAAATCCTCCAAAGCTAGCTATGAAAACAGAATTTCTGCAGATAGTAAAGACAACCACAAGGCCTTCTATAGTAATGTAAGGAATCTCCATGGCAATACCCAGATTTGCTCTGAGCTACTACACAATGGTACCTCCTATATCGAGCCAACAGATATTGCCAATATACTGGCTGACAGATTCAGTGCCAACTTTACCCCCCCCCCCCCAGAGGACCAATCACAATACCAGTAGATTGCCAGGCACCCAGTATTACTGCTGCACAGGTTAAAATAGCACTGTCCAAGGCCAAGAATACAGCTTCTATGGGACCTGACAATGTCCCTGGCTATGCTCTTCATGAACTACAGAATGAACTGGCACCTCACCTGTGTGCCCTGTTCAGTCACAGCCTCACCTCAGGCTTTGTCTTTACCGAATGGCACACTGCTACAGTCATCCCTCTCCACAAAGGAGGAGCGACTACAGACTCTGGGAACTATCGCCCCATTAGCCTGACAAGTCTGATATGCAAAGCTATGGAATGCATCATTGTGGACCTAATAAACAAGGATATAGGGAATCTCCAAACTGTGGATCCCACACAGTTTGGTTTTGTGAAGGGTAGATCATGCCTACTCAACTTGGTTGACTTATTTGAGTCAGTCACCAGAGCTGTGGATGAAGGCAAGGTGATTCATACAGCCTACCTTGATCTGGCCAAGACCTTTGATACCATTCCCCACTCAGGAATCATAGAAAAACTCACTAAGCTAGGCATCAACCCTTATATCACTAGGTGGATTGCAAACTGGCTCACAGATAGAGCCCACAGTGTGAAAGTAGCTGACTCCAACTCAGACTACCAACCAGCCATGAGTGGAGTCCCACAGGGTTTGGTCCTGGGTCCTCTCCTGTTTGGTATCTACTTCTCTGAAGTCCAGGCCAACATGAAGGGTCCCTGGCTGACAAAGTTTGCAGATGATTGCAAGCTGGGAGCTATAATTATCTCCCCAAGTGATGTTGACATCCTACAGAAAGGCCTCACTAAGACCAAAAACTGGTGTCAGAACCATGGCCTTAAGCTCAGTGCCAAAAAATGTCATCATCCCCTTTGGGAAATACCCAGTTCCCATGAATTACCACATTGATGGTAGTCCACTGAACCTAGAAGGTGTTATAAGAGATCTGGGAACACGGGTTGAAAGCAACTTCTCTTTTGATGACCGCATTGCCACTGTGGTCAGAAAGTCCTTCTATGTGGCACATCTCATTACTAAGGGTTTTGCATCCAGGAAGAAAGAGGTCATTGTCTCCCTCTACTCTTCCCTCATTAGGCCAGTCATCGAGTACAATGCACCTCACTAGACACCTGCAACAACTGGAGAGGCCGCAAAAGTACCTCACAAAGAGGATCCTAGACCTTAAACACTTGGCCTATATGAACAGACTCAAAAAACTCCAGCTATTCTCTGTCTCATATCGCTTACTTAGAGGCGATCTCTGTTTGACTTACAAAGCCATGCCTGACTCAGCTCTGTTAGAAATGCTACATCTAAAGAAATCCCAATCCCTCCGCACCACACTCTCCAGAGACCTCAACCTAATTACCACAATCAACAGAACATGCTGGGGGGACAGGTTCATAACCCAGAGACTGCCCATGCTATGGAATAGAATTCCCATACATGTCAAGCAGAGCACCTCACTGGCCCTTGATGAGTGGATGGGAAATAGAAAATTCACCCCGGGTATAACTCCAGTGGATCTACTCGACAGAAGCATGGGGAACTAAGGTTGGGTGGCATGATGCCAGGGTAATCCTATGGGCTAGACTTGTAAAGGCTCCAGGGCCATTAGCCTAGTACACACCTATGAACCTATAAAAAAGATTGCACATGATCATTTAGAGGCCCTGGCCTTTATATTCCCCGCCATCAAAAACCACAATACCCCTCCTTTTCTAACTATACAAAACATTCCGTTATCTCAAAAACTACAGGGAGAGTTTATACATGCTCAGGACATGCTGAAGTGTATCCATAACTGTCATGAGCTGAGGGCAATGACCTCATAACCAAGTCAAGTCAAAAATACCCTAATCCCTTATCTTGGGAGAACTGTGTAGCTAGGGCAGGGTGAAGGAGCAAAGTGTTAGTGGTTGTGATCAGCTATCGAAATCAATCCTGATCATTCTTTAATGTGTACTGGCTTTTAAAAAGTGGTATCGCATTTGGGTCTATGTTCAGCCATTGAATGAAAATTCACTTGAATGGCTAAACATCGAAACCTAAGCATCGAAACTTCACTTTCCGAACATTCACTTCAGCGAACAAGTGAGACGGAGAAAGTAACAAGTTGTCCAACACTTCCCCGTCTCACACACCACCCCTAACTATATGTACCAATTATGAGACACACTACAATAGGCAAAAGGACAGATGGGGAAGTGTTGGACAACTAGTTACTTCCCCGTCTCACTCGTTTCCTGGAATGAACATTCAGTAAGTGAACTTTCGATGCACATGGTTTGATGTTTAGCCATTTGAGTGAATTTTCATTCGATGGCTGAACATAGACATATTGCATTTGTGGTCAAACCTGAGTGCACTGTAGCAATCCCTGTGTGTTCTAAACTGCAGCAACTGCTTGACACATTTGTAGCACGCAGTTTGCTACAGTGTAAAAGAAAAAATATTTCTTTTTTTTTTTTTAAACTAAAATCCTAAGCCTTGTAGAGCTCTGTGCAGGGTATAAACTAGAGCAACTGCTTGCTACATTTGTAGCATGCAGTTTACTACAGTTTAAAAGAGAATTTTTTTGTTTTAAAGTGCCAGTCAATGAATGGTTTGTTTTGTTCTGTAATGCTCTGCAACTGGTTCAATGTTGACATACCATAACATGAAACAGGCATATGCTTGTTCAGAATCTCTCGCCTTTGAGGACTGCTTCTAAAATGATAGATTAAAAGAATGTGACTCCTTCCTTGCATGATTCAGCAGAGTCTACCCCAGCAATCTAGAGCGTGTTGTTTAAACAACTAGTGAAATGCACTTTTTACTCTGCTCTAAAAGAACTTCTGTAGTCTGTTCTTCCCAAGCATATTGGATCCATTGTGACAGGTTTGTTTTAATGCAGAATTAAGCATTATTCTTTTTAAAATAAAGCCTAAGTGCTGTAGCACTCCATGCATGGTATAAACTGTTGCAATTGCTTGTTACATTTGCAGCAAGTAGTTGTTGCAGTTTAAAAAAAAAACAAAAGACAAAGATTTGTTTGTTTCTTTTTATTTAAGCAAAATCTGTGGAAGAAGGGTCAGAGCAGGACACAGAAACAGGACCTTACTGGCTCCTGCATTTTAGGAGTCCCGGTTAGCTGATTGAGAGCCCCAGCTGAGGAGGGCCGGGGTTGGGTTGCAGATTTAAACTCTTACAAGTTTCACCATACAGTTGTTCTAGAATTGTGTACAATACAGTAAGGGGTAACATAAATATTTATAGAAAAGAAATATTTTTAAATGCAATACAGATATAGACAGCAAAGCTAACTGCATATTAAATGGTGCTGTGCAATGAACTGAATAAAATTAAGAACTTCAAAAAGATTAAGGTGAAAAAAGCATTTTACAGAAACTAGAAATACTTGTAATACAGAAGGGGTAGTAGGCAATGTTTACCGGTAATTAGTGATTATAATACAGGAATGGGTAGTAGGCAATGTTTACCTATCATCAGTGATATAATACAGAAGGGGTAGTAGGCAATATTTACCGATCGTTAGTGATTATAATACAGAAGGGGTTCTAGGCAATGTTTACCTGTCATTAGTGATTATAATACAGATGGGGTAGTAAGCAATGCTTACCTATCATTAGTGATTATAATACAGATGGGGTAGTAGGCAATGTTTACCTATCTTTAGCGATTATAATACAGAAGACGTAGTACGCAGTGCTTGCCAATTGTTAGTGATTATAATACAGAAGGGGTAGTAGGCAATGTTTACCTATCGTCAGTGATATAATACAGAAGGGGTAGTAGGCAATATTTACCGATCGTTAGTGATTATAATACAGAAGGGGTTCTAGGCAATATTTACCTGTTATTAGTGATTATAATACAGATGGGGTAGTAGGCAATGCTTACCTGTCATTAGTGATTATAATACAGATGGGGTAGTAGGCAATGTTTACCTATCTTTAGTGATTATAATACAGAAGACGTAGTACGCAGTGCTTACCAATTGTTAGTGATTATAATACAGAAGGGGTAGTAGGCAATGTTTACCTATCTAATAAATCCAAAAGGCGTACACAGATTTGGAATACCAAACAGCTTTAATCCTGGTACCACAACATTTCGCCTTCAAGGGATATCAAGATATCAAATTCTAATTTTAGGATGCGTTGCTTGACATGGAGAGGGAGCCTATTCCACAGATGGGGGAGTGTCTGAGACACAAATCTGTCCTGCCAACAAGTCCTACTGATGTCACAGACCAGGTTGAGGTCGCGTGTGCTTGTTACTCAAGTGGAGATAGACCTGCGGATATGCAGCAGTCCCATCAAGACGGGGTCTGAGATTGCTTTGTATGCCAGACAGAGGTCACCTCTGAGGAGTCTGTAGGAGAATGAATAGAGGGACAGGGTCTTACGCCTATCTGTGTAGGGTAGTTGTTTGAAATGCTGGTGAGGAACCTCTGTGATCTCTCCAGCTGCTGCATGTGCTTTGTAAGATACATGCCAAAAGAGGCATTGTACTCAATAATGGCTCTTGAATCTTTTGTAGTTCAATATGGTAGGTGTGGATGTAGAGCAGGAGGAACCATCTTTTGTAGTTCAGTATGGTAGGTGTGGGTGTAGAGCAGGAGGAATCATCTTTTGTAGTTCAATATGGTAGGTATGGGTGTAGAACAGGAGGAACCATCTTTTGTGGTTCAATATGGTAGGTGTTTAGAGCAGGAGGAACCATCTTTTGTAGTTCAATAGGGTAGGTGTTTAGAGCAGGGGGAACCATCTTTTGTTGATCAATATGGTAGGTATTTAGAGCAGGGGGACCCATCTATTGTAGTTCAATATGGTAGGTGTGGATGTAGTGCAGGAGAAGCATCTTTTGTAGTTTAAATGATAGATGTGGATGTAGAGCAGGAGGAACCATCTTTTGTAGTTCAGTATGGTAGGTGTGGGTGTAGAGCAGGAAGAACCATCTTTTGTGGTTCAATATGGTAGGTATGGGTGTAGAACAGAAGGGACCATCTTTTGTGGTTCAATATGGTAGGTGTTTAGAGCAGGAGGAACTATCTTTTGTAGTTCAATAGGGTAGGTGTTTAGAGCAGGGGGAACCATCTTTTGTAGTTCAACAGGGTAGGTGTTTAGAGCAGGGGGAACCATCTCTTGTCGATCAATATGGTAGGTATTTAGAGCAGGGGGAACCATCTATTGTAGTTCAATATGGTAGGTGTGGCTGTAGTGCAGGAGAAGCATCTTTTGTAGTTCAATATGGTAGATGTGGATGTAGAGCAGGAGGAACCATCTTTTGCAGTTCAGTATGGTAGGTGTGGGTGTAGAGCAGGAAGAACCATCTTTTGTTATTCAATATGGTAGGTGTGGGTGTGTAACAGGAGGAACCATCTTTTGTAGTTCAATAGGGTAGGTGTTTAGAGCAGGGGGAACCATCTTTTGTAGGTCAGTATGGTAGGTGTGGGTTTAGAACAGGGGGAACCATCTTTTGTAATTCAATATGGTAGGTGTGGGTGTGTAACAGGAGGAACCATCTTTTGTAGTTCAATATGGTAGGTGTGGAGTTCAATGTAGTAGGTGTGGGTGTAGCGCAGGAGAAACCATCTTTTGTAGTTCAATATAGTAGGTGTGGGTTTAAAGCAGGAGGAACCATCTTCATAGGATCATAGGAAGTTACTAATTTATTGGTCCTGTGGCTCTTACAAGCCTAGCCAAGAATTTAGCCCATTGTTCTGACAGTTCTGACAAATCAGCACCTGATGCCCCTGTTTAGCAGGGACACAGGTGGAATACCAGGGCTGTATTTTCTGTTCCCCATCCAGTTATCCCGGATGCACGTAAAAAGTGTTAACAAGATGCTCTGCTTGACATGGACAGGGAGTCTATTCCACAGATGGGGGAGTCTCTGAGATGCAAATCTGTCCTGCCAACAAATCTTATTGATGTCACAGACCAGACTGACATCGCGAGTGTGGGTTACTCGAGTGGAGCTAGACTTGCGGATATGCAGCAGTCCCATCAAGGCGGGGTCTGAAATTGTTTTGCATGCCAGACAGAGGTCACCTCTGAGGGATCTGTAGGAGACTGAATAGAGGGACAGGGCCTTAAGCCTATCTGTGTAGGGTAGATATCTGAGGCCCTAGATTCTCCTGGTGAGGAACCTCTGTGGTCTCTCCAGCTGCTGCATGTGCTTTGTGAGATACATGCTGAAAGAGGCATTGTACTCAATAGTGGGTCTTGAATGTTTTGTAGTTCAATATGGCAGGTGTAGACACAGAGAAGGAGGAACCATCTTTTGTAGTTCAGTATGGTAGGTGTTTATAGCAGGGGGAACCATCTTTTGTAGTTCAATATGGTAGGTGTGCGTGTAGCGCAGGAGAAACCATATTTTGTAGTTCAATATGGTTGGTGTGGATGTAAAGCCGGAAGAACCATCTTTTGTAGTTCAATATGGTAGGTATTTAGAGCAGGGGGAGCCATCTTTTGCAGTTCAATATGGTAGGTGTGGATGTAGCGCAGGAGAAAGCATCTTTTGTAGTTCAATATGGTAGGTGTGGATGTAGAGCAGGAGGAACCATCTTTTGTAGTTCAATATGGTAAGTGTGGGTATAGCACAGGAGAAACCATCTTTTGTATTTCAATATGGTAGGCATGGGTGTAGAGCAGGAGGAACCATCTTTTGTTATTCAATATGGTAGGTGTTTAGAGCAGGGGAACCATCTTTTGTAGTTCAATATGGTAGGTGTGGGTATAGAGCAGTAGGAACCATCTTTTGTAGTTAAATATGGTAGGTGTTTAGAGCAGGGGGAACAATCTTTTGTGGTTCAATATGGTAGGTGTGGGTGTAGAGCAGGAGGAATCATCTTTTGTTGTTCAATATGGTAGGTGTTTAGAGCAGGCGAGCCATCTTTTGTAGTTCAATATGGTAGGTGTGGGTGTAGAGTGGTACACTGCAAAGGAGGGTTGCTGACATCAGTAATGTGCCACTTTCTTTTTTACTAAAAAAAAAAAAAAAAAAAAAAAAGAGGTCATTTCCTTTCTTTCAGGAATTGACCTAGATAGATTTAGGGGCTCAACAGGGTCAATTTCTGGGGCAAGTGAAAGTGGTGGTTTCTTGGACCACTCTAGTAGCACTCCTGAGGAACAAAGAAGACATACATGGCTTTTTTCCATATTTTATATATATATATATATATATATATATATATATATATATATATATATATATATATATATATAGGTATATATGCTTTTATATGTGCTCGTCTGGCAGTAAATAACATTCTACACAACTATGCTCCTAGTCGATCATTATAATCGAATGACTAAAAACTCCTGTCTGTGCAGAAAGTTATCATATCTACTGGGCATTGTCTGTACTCATATTATGTTGCTAAAGACTGGAACTCCTTATCTTTCTCCATTAGATCAAGACCCTCCCTCCAATCCTTCAAAACACCAGGATAAATTATATCCCCTAAATGTGGACAAATGCCTACTCATACCTTACATCTCCTTACTCTCCCTTCTTCACTCACTTCCTTACTTCTATCAATTTCTCTCTCCTGGGTTTTTGTCTAAATATACCATAAGGCTGTTTTTCTCTCACTTCATATGTCAGTTCCTGTTTGTATTGTATTAACTTATCTTTAATTTCTCTATAAATTAGCTAAATGTTCTCTAAGTGTTAAATCATTGTCATATAACTTGTATCTACTTTTAACCAATGTTTTCATATTATGTCTAATTTGGTATAATTATTTAAACTGTATTTGTTTTTGTATCATTTTTAAAAGACTGTAAAATTATTATTCTTAAAATGTTCTGTAATCCTTTGGAGCTTTCCTCCCTGGGCCTCTGATGAAAATGGCCTCCTACCCGGTCAGACTGTCCCGGTAATCAGATATCAATAAAGAAAGCAATTAATGCATGAATCTCTTTATTTTTGGAGATGATTTTAGTGACTTGGTATCTAGAGGTATCTGGTACTGTAAGATATGATGTCATAAGGAACTGGCATATCCGGTACTGTAAGATATGATGTTATAAGGGACTGGCATATCCGGTACTGTAAGATATGATGTTATAAGGGACTGGCATATCTGGTACTGTAAGATATGACGTGATAAGTGACTGAGAGCTCTCTGTGTCATTACTCAGGGAGAGAATTGTGCAGCAGATTTTTTTATTTATTTGTTTATTTGTTAGCAAATAGAGACTGAGAGACTCAAGCATTTGACTACATGAGGAAGCTTGTTGGCAGTTTGTAGCTTTAATTCTCTGTGCTATCCTACCAGTTAAATTTCCCCCCAGGGAATACATTTGAGATAACATGGCCTAGGTATCAAAAAGAGTTGCCTGACTGAGAATTTCATTTGCTAGCAGGAGTCCCCAGGAAGTGACAAACCAGATTTCTTGCAGTAGTAGACATACATCACTAAGGAAAGAAGATTTCTATAGTGGGGTGAACACAATCCCACATGTGTGTGTTTCCTGCTTTCACATCAGTGACCATTGGGCATAATGAAAGACGAAATTACAGGATGTGTCATATACAAAAAACACACAAACACAGACATACATACATACATTGTGATGTCCTGTGCCTCTGTTTCACAGTGATATTAATCGATGTGAGAAAAGTGGTGCAGAATCTCTGCTTTCAGGACAGAATTCAAGAAACCTTAACTAAGTACCACTGAAAATAGCTGCCTATAGTTCAGAAAGCAGAAATTGCTAAGCATCAATGTTTATCAGCTCAAATGGCTTACTCTTTGATATAGGAGGTATTCTGAGCAACAGACTCACAAAATACTACAGATTAGAGCAAAAAATACTAGTTTTGAGCCATGTTATGTCTCTTGACAAGCCTTATCTGCAAAGCTATGGAGAGGATCATAATGGACCTCATTAATAAAGACATAGAGAATTTGCAGACTTTGGATCCAACCCAGTTTGGCTTTGTCAAAGGCAGATCATGCCTTTTAAACTTGGTTGACTTTTTCGAAACAGTCACCAAAGCCATTGATGAGGGAAAGGCAGTCCATACAGCCTACCTCGATCTGGCGAAGGCCTTCGATACAATACCCCACTCGGGTATCACTGAAAAACTCATCAGCTTAAATGTTAACCCATACATCACAAGATGGGTTGCAAACTGGCTGAGTGACAGAACCCACAGGGTCAGAGTTGCTGGCGCCTTGTCAGACTCAAAGCCTGTCACAAGTGGTGTCCCACAGGGCTCAGTCCTGGGCCCACTCTTGTTTGGCATCTACTTTTCCGAAGTACAAGCAAACACAGGAGGGTTATGGCTGACAAAGTTTGCAGATGACTGCAAACTGGGCGCCGGAGTCGAAAACACATCTGACACAGATATCCTTCAGAAGGGTCTCACAGAAACAGATGACTGGTGCCAGAGCCATGGCCTAAAGTTAAATGCCAAAAAATGCATAGTCATACCCTTCGGGAAAAACAAGGTTACCCCTAGCTACCATATAGGTGGTAATCCTCTGAGCACAGAAGAAGTTATCAGGGACCTGGGGACCCAGGTTGACAGTAGCCTGTCATTCGACACCCATGTAGCTAAAGTAGTTAGGAAGAGCTTCTACATTGCCCACCTTATCATGAAGGGATTCACATCTAGATCAAGGGAGGTCATAGTCTCCCTATACTCATCACTCATCAGACCAATGATTGAGTACAATGCCCCATTCGGAATGTATCTGACCCGACACTTGCAGCAGCTGGAGAGGCCACAAAAGTTCCTCACCAAAAGGATAAAGGGACTCAAAAATCTGTCCTATGCTGCCCGACTGAAAGAACTCCAGCTCTATTCAGTCGCCACGCTTGCTCAGAGGTGACCTTTGCCTGACATACAAGGCCATGTCAAACCCAGATTTGATGAATATGCTTCACCTCAAAAAATCTAGATCCGTCAGAGCCACAAGGGCGGGAGACTTAAACCTCGACACGGCTCTTAATAGGACGTGCTGGAGGGATAGATTCATCACCCAAAGACTCCCTATGCTGTGGAACAAAATCCCGGTATATGTGAGGCAGAGCACCTCTCTGGCCTTGTTCAAGAGAAATCTTGACCAATGGATGGGAGATCGCAGATATACTCCAGGGATTACCTCAGTGTCACTGCTAGACAGAGGCACAGCAAAATAATGGGTATAGTTCCCCATACAAAAGGGGTGGCGTAAGCCACAAAACTATGGGCTAGGCTTATAAATGCCCTCGGGCAGATAGCCTAGTATGAACCTATGAACCTATGAACCTATAAGACTGTTTGCTGAGATATCTGTCATATCTATATAGCTTTTGTGTATACAGTGCACTGAACACAATGACTGACTTCATTTTGTCCTAAAGGAATGAGTTTCATATAATGTTTTTATATTCTTTAATAGCTAAGAATATTTGCATGGCATATGCTAATCTTATGTGTAGTACACACCTCTCATCTGGTATAAGCCCAAAGTGTATTCATGTCAAATCATCATAGGAAATTTCAGTGAATAGAAAAAAAAATTAAAACCGTTCGCCGAAACTACATTTGATGAACAGCTCAACAATTTTGTTTTTGCAGGGAGTAACCCCCTGCATCCCCATATGGGTAGACACTCCATACACACCCCAGACCTATATATACCAACTTCAAGGTTGCACAACAGTGGAGAAAAAAGCAAACTCCACTGTCAGTAAAAATTATTTCAGCAAACAGAGCTCGCTCATTTTGCATTTGCCAAATTTACGTTTGATGACATGATGTGCTCCCACCCAGTGTCAGGTTCCTGGGGACAATAAGTGAGGGCTGGTCTAAGCCATCTAGTGGCTTAACAGAAACATTTATACTACCTAGTTCTATTACTGCCTTCAACCCAGTCCATATCTTTAGCCCTGTGTGTACCAGCCTAGTCCAATGTCTCTGATTATCATGTGTCTCTGCTACCTGTTCTACACTAAGTACTACAAACAGCCACTATTTTAGACACATACCTTCCCATGTGCTATATTGTCTTCCTCAGAAATGAATGGTTTGTTGGCACGTAAATGGTTTAGCACAAAGCCTGCAGTTATGTAGCTAGTGTCTTTAAATTCTATTAAAAATTATTGATTTATTTAAGTATAAAAAATGCTGTATTAATTTATCTCTGTACTATTACATTCACTATTTCTGATTATTAGCAGATAAACTATATTTCTTTATATTAATTTTATGTTGAGTATAATCTGTCTTTGGAAGAGTACCCCTCTGGACTTCCCTGAAATAGCCCATATCCCGGTGGGACATATCTAGCCACAAATATAATCAGTTAAAGATTAAACCAATGTCAGTCCATGAGACAATTAGACAACACAGCCACTGCAGTTTTTCAAACTCTGCCTGTATACCATAATAAAAAAACATGGGTGACCACTTCTTGTGCAAGGGGTAGCCCACAGTCATGTTTCTTAAAAGGTAAGAAACAAAATAGGACTGACTTCATTATAAAATTCTGTTTTATTTAAATGAGGACGCATCACTGAAACAGCTTCTGTTTGTGGTGATCTCTGAGGACTAACATGCCTAGAAGGCATATAAAGCTGATAATTAACGTGCAGAAGTATTGCCCTGCAGACTCGGCACAGATGACATGACATACTAATAGAGTGGTGAACACAGACATTTTAAAATCATTTTAAGCAGTTGTATTACTTCTGGGTTACTAACAACTCGTTATTTTTGTGCTACAGCTACACTATCTTGTTATTTCTTGCTTTTCTTCTGTCTGATGATAATTTAAATTCTTCTTGATAAGTCCAGGTCAAAGTATCTCTTGTTAAGAGTGACAACTGCGGCAGGTGGATCAACTTAAACTGCGGCAGGTGGATCGACTTATTTACCAAAATGTAATTAAGTAAATTATTCTTTATAATGCAGATCAGATTAAGTCCACCACCACCAGCAATAACTAACAGAAAACATGCAGCTGTACCCAGTGGGACAACTTATCAGGCTAAACTGTCTATAAATAAATAAATGGGTGGATAAAAAATTATCATGTACTTTTTCTTCCTGGCCACAGGTTCATATATGATCTTCATGCATCTGAAAGTGTAGACAGCTGATGGTCTGAAAGGTAAAGTACCATGAAACTGAATCATATGTGCTGTAGCAGTAGTCATGAAATGTATTGTCTTGTGGCACGACTCTGTCGATCTGAAGTTTGTTGTACATAATAGGATTCATAATTTTTATCAACAAATTAGCTTATCAAACTTATTATCCTGCACATTTTATTTAAAAAAAAAACTGTTGTAGCACAGCGGGGTCGGTAAGTCCATCTGCACCATTCTCATCCCCAAAGGACTGCCTCATGCTATAACTGGACACTTCCAAAGTATAAGAAAGTGAATCCAAACTCCACCATCAGTTTCCAAAATGGATTATTCTATGGGTGGGACTTTTCTGAGTTCTGAATCAAAGGTATTAACTAATGAAATATTCTGCTTGCAGTTTGTTTCCCCTGAAGTTACACAGTTCCTTGGTAAGGCATAAATCACAATCTACAATACCATAGTTTACGGATGTAACATCGTTATATTCCAGACAGGCTGAAAAGGATTACCAGAGAGTAGGAAAGAAAAAGAATGTAAACACAGTGAGACACAGCTACCCGGTGATCCTGTCTTACTAAACAGGACCTGATGAAATGTGTGTAAATATATGCAAATGTTAAACCGACAAGAACACTCCTCCCTTCCTGTTCTTAACCAGGCCCCTCTATCAATGGAACAAAGTTATACACACACACACACACACACACACACACACACACACACACACATAATATATATATATATATATATATATATATATATATATATATATATATATATATATATATATATATCTGTGTGTGTGTGTGTGTGTGTGTGTGTGTGTATGTAACATACATATATGGGTTTAGAGCAGCTGGTTGAATGATCAACTACATCATTATCTGTTTGGTCGACTCAAAGAAATGGTTGACAAGTGTATGAGATCACCAACCCCCATGCAAGAAAGTGGGTTGGTGTTAGGGGTGGGAGTGTATTTGTTTGAGTGTTTGCAAGTTATGGTTAGAGTAAAGATTAGGCAAGAGGATAGATTTAGTTTTTCCATCTGCGTTGGTGTGTGTGTGTGTGTGTGTGTGTGTGTGTGTGTGTGTGTGTGTGTGTGTGTGTGTGTGTGTGTGTGTGTGTGTGTGTGTGTGTGTGTCTCTGCCTGTGTGTGTCTGAACCTGTCTTGATTATGGTAGTGTTATGGAAAGGTTTTACTAAGGTAAGGTGCAGGGTTAGGGTTAGCATGCATTAGTTCCCAAGATGCAACAACTGAAATTGCTATTGATTTCTCTGGCAGACAATTATCACCTCTCTT
Organism: Protopterus annectens; assembly: GCF_019279795.1. Lineage (NCBI taxonomy): Eukaryota > Metazoa > Chordata > Ceratodontiformes > Protopteridae > Protopterus > Protopterus annectens. The sequence goes on along the minus strand of NC_056737.1, from coordinate 1,166,966,407 downwards.
AAAAACCACTCTGCATTCTCTGGTTTAAGGCATGCATCCTTTCTCTGTCCATACTTTAACTGCATTAATTGTTAAAATCCACCTTGAGGTCCACATTGCAGAAAGTACCAAATCTCTGGGTAATTTAGTTCTTTGAGCTGTGGGGTAAATACACATGATGAGCACATTCAGTCAGGGGGTTGAATTCTGGCATTCCCAACCACCCTTCTATCTTATGTCTCAAGAATGCCACTTAATTATTTTTTCTCTATTTTTTCAGAAATACCCATTGGTCTGATAGTTTTCTGATGACCCATCTTCCAGACATAGTAATTTTACCTCTTCGTATTCAAGTCCTACTTCAGCGGTCTCTAGTTGTTTCACCATCTGCAAGTCTGAGGTTTGTTGCTGGATTTGGTCAGAATGGTGGGACACAGCAACTCGTTTTCAGTAAAAGCCATGTACTCCAGCAGTTCAGAATTCATTTTCTGCATCCCTAACATCAATGCACCATTTTTTATCTAAGCGTTCCATTATTTCTTGGTTCTTGTTGAATGCTGGGCCATCAAACCAAGAACAGCAACACTTCTTTGTCCCATTAGATTGTTAGAAGAAGCCTATATTTTGATTTTTCTTACTTTCTTCCTTTTTTGACATCCAAGTAAAATTTTCTCAAAGAGTATTACCAACTCTAACTTGCTGGGCTTTTCTTGAGCAACTCTAAAGTTGTATTAAATTAGGCTTTTATATGTATAGGTGGGGCAGTCCTCATTTACTGCACTCACACAGCAAATATTTTTATTGAGTCCCGATCCACTCTGCATAAAGAAAATGATGAGAACACACAGCAGTGTGGTTGAGAGGGTAGCCTAATGGTTAAGCTGTTTGCCTTACAAACACAAGGTGCAGGGTTTGAGTCTCACAAGGGATAATTGGCTAGGCTTAAAATGGCTCGCAAGGGCAGTTAGCCTAGTATTAACCTATGAACCTATGAACCTATGGAGAGTTTAAAGACTGAAGGAAAGATTAAGACAATGGTAGGAGAAAGAGGGTAATAGGCATGGGGGATCTGAATCTACCAGGACGAAACTGCGAGATTTCAAACTCCAGGGTAAGGGAGCAGGAACAGCCTGAGGTCAACTGGCGCTCTAGGCAAAAGGGCTCCACAGCGCCCCCACCACAACACCTGGTGCCCCCATCTTGGTCTACCTACACCAAATAAATACAGGGAAAGCACCCCTGATAGAGCAGCACCCTAGGCAGCCGCCTAGTTGGTCTATGCCTAAGGCCGGCTATGTAAGGGAGGTGTGGGAGACAATTGAACAATTAAATCCTGAGGTATCATTACCCAACACTGACAATGCCACTGTGTAGTTTACAGTACATGAAAGGTAGAGATATAAATATAAAGATAATGGCATTGGATTTAGAACAGTGAATTTAACCATGGTGGGAGAGATTTCTTATTTATTTTGTATTTGTTTATACTTTGATAACTGGGAAATGGAACTGGTCCACAGAACCTTTTCAACCACAACCCACACCACAATGATAAAGACAATGACAAGTAAGAAATGCACTTAAGAATGCAAAGGAAAAAAAAAAACAATACCGCCATTAAGACATTTGACAAAGATTGCACATACAAAACACAGACAAGTTGTGACAGTGAATACTGAAAAACAATTACAATAATGCATACATTATTAATGCTTAAATATACAATGTAGAGGATTTAAACTTCATTATAAATACATTATTGTATGCAAGCTCAAAGTAGTGTGACATGTTGCTACAATATAATGGATTAGGAATCAGCTTGGTATGTTTACATGGTTGTAAAAAAAATAGCATCAGACTAAACCTGAACATTTTGTAATGAAACCACCAATGCAACAAAACCAAAGAATTAGCGTAGCATTCTGTTAGCCCGGGTATCTATAGGTCCATAGGTGTTTACTAGGCTAACAACCAAAAGGGCCTTTTTAAGTCTAGCCATACATCCCAAATCTCTAACAAGTTCTGATACCCTTGATAAGTGTAAGGGTTTGGGAAATAAAACATTTACAAGCAGGGGCCTGGGAGATGAACCATTTACAGATTGCATGGCTCCATTAGAAACATAGGTGACAAGCCAGGGATGAATTTCCTGTTCCCCATCCAATTGTCCAAGTTACACTTGAACTTTGTTAGGGAGGAACCCTGCTTCACATGGATGGGGAGCCTGTTTCAGAGAAGAGGTAGTCTCTGAGATACATACCTGCCTCTCCAGCAGGTCCTATTTATATTACAGGCAAGGTTTAAATCTTTGGAATGGGTAATTTTGGTGCTGTTTGTTTTGCAGATAAACAGGAGGTCCATAAGGTTAGGGGTCTGACAATGCCATGTATGCCAGGCATAGATCTCCTCTCAACAGCCTGTAGGAGGCAGAATGCAAGGATAGAGCCTTGAAGCAGTCTGCGTAGCACATGTTACTATGCACCTTGTGTTCATTTAGTGATGAACCTCTGTGGACATTCCAATTGCTGGATATGCCTGGCTAGGTATGGATGGCACAGTGGTGCAGCGGTAGCATTATCGCCTCACAGCAAGAGGTTCTCTGGTCTGATTCTCAGCTGGAGTTCCTGTCCTCCCTGTGTTCGTGTGGGTTTTCTCCAGGTACCACAGTTTCCTTCCACGTTACAAAGACATGCGTCTGGAGCATTTCTCCCTGGGCATCCCCTGAAAATTATATTCATTACAAGTTGGACTTTCTGGGTAAACAAATGTTAAATAAATAAATAGGTACATACAAAAGGGGACACTGTACTCAACAATAAGGTCTGATGAATGCTAAATACAGTGGAACAATGACTTCCTTGGACCTAGATGCTGTAGCTTTGTTTATAAGTTGCAAAGACATACATCTGGACTGTTTCTCCCTGGGCTTCCTCTGAAAATTGGCTTTGTTCCAAGTCAGTCTTTCCCAGTAAATAAATGTTAAATAAATAAATAAAAGTTGCACAACATAGAATAATTTCCTCACTACTATAGACTGGTGATGGTCATAGGTTAGATTACTGTCTATGTGTGTCCCTTTGTCTCTGACTACAGGGTCTAATCTTCTGTGTTGTCAATATGATAGCTACCAGGGGTGGATGACTTCCTGAAGGACACTGTTATGCATTTCCTGGCATTTAGTTTTACTCTATGACTCTGATACCAGTTATGTGTCTGTATCACCCCTTCCTGGGTAATATCTGTGTCAGTGGGGGATTCTATGTCTGCTCCTAATTTGCAATCATCTGCAAATTTAGTCAGCCAGAGGCCATTGTCATTAGCCTTGACTTGAGAGAAGGAAATGAGAAAAAGGAGCGGTGTCAGGACCGATCCTTGAGGGACTCTACTTGTAACTAGCCTCTTTGTAGAGGTGGACTCCCCAGTTCTAACTTCCTGGGTCCGATCTGTGAGCCAGATGGCTATCTGTTAGGTAACATAAGGGTTTATACCTAACCTCTTGAGTTTGTCAACAATGCCCGAGTGGGGTATTGTGTCAAATACCTTGGCTAGGTTAAGGTAGGCAGTGTCAACCATTTTGCCCTCATCCATTGCTTTGGTGACCTTCTCAAAGAAGTCCACCAGGTTCAGTAGGCATGACCTGCCCTTGATAAAACCAAACTGGGTTGCGTCCAGTGTCTGGAAGTTTCCCATGTCATTATTGATCATTTCCATGGCAATTATTTCCATGGCTTTGCATATGACTTATGGGTCTGTAGTTTCCAGGGTCTGTAGATAGCCCGCCTTTGTGCAGAGGGATGACTGTCACTGTTCTCCATTTGTAAGGCATGAAACCTGTTTGGAGGTTACAGTTAAATAGCAATTCCAGAGGTCCTAATATGTCACATTTCATGTTATTTAGAAGGCATCTTGGGATATTGTCTGGGCCCATTGATGTAGTGTTCTTGGCCTTAGAGAGGGCATTAATGACCTGTTCCCTAGTGATAGTAGGGGGAGTTATAGTTGATGGTATTTCTTGAGGGAAGGTTGAGGGGAGAGAGGTGTAAAGTTGGTGCTGAATTTGTTGACCAGTAGGTTTGCTATATCCTCTGGCTTCTCCCTTGTTTCATTTCTCCAAGACTTTTGGGTATCTAATACCATGACTGGAATGGACTCCATTCCTAAGTCAAAGTACAATGAAAATTCATGAAATTAGCACTGTTTCAGTCTTTGATGTCAGCCAAAAGTGCTCTTCTCAGCACCCGCAATGTGCCCAGTAATGATTCCTTCTGCAATTCATATGGAGTTACATGTAATGGTAACATATCTAGATACGATTGTAGATTTTTTATAAGACCCATTGCTCCTACTACTATTGAAACTGTCTGGGTATCTTTCTTCCACATTGCTCTCATTTCTGCCTGCAAATCCTGATATTTTATGACTTTGGGTCTCTCTGTATACAAGACACTGTCGTCACTGGCTGTAGCAATTTCAATGATCAATGCTACTTTTGTCTTCTTTTTATGGACCGATATATCTGCTTTTCTTGCATCTATCTTTTGAACTGTTGGTAACTGGTGATCCCATGTGATGTAGAAGTCAGCATTTTCTTTGATTCTTTGTGGCTCATGTTTCCAGTGTTTTTCAACCACTTCAATACCATAATGCTTGCACAATCCCCAGTGCAACAGTCTTGCCACATTATTATGTCTTTCAGTATACAGTCCTTCTGCCATTAGTATGTCACAACCAGCAACAAGATGAGTGACTGTTTCCACTTCTGTTTTACAAAACCTACATTTGTCTGTTTCTCCAAAATTTTCAATGGACGTTGTAAACCAACGTGTATGTAGGCCACTATTTTGGACCGCCAATATTAACCTTTCTTCTCTTGATTTGAATTTCTCACTCCTTAACCATTCCTGTGTTTGATCTTGATCAATATGAGGTTCTTCCAGGAGTTTTCTATACTTGCAACTATATTTATGCATTTTCCACATTTCTTGCCTTCTCATCTGATCCTTCACTTTATATTCTTTCTTTTGTTTTTTTGGCACATTCAGTTGCTGCCTGATTTTTATTTCCTTCTGGTTTGATTTCCATTCCTGCTTGATGCTGTAATGCTTCTGCTAGACTTAAAAAGGAAGTCATCTTAGATTTATTCTCCTCATGTTTCAAAACTTTCACTATGTTTGGGTCTTTTGAGGTCAACAGATATGTATGGAGTCCCACAATTGCAGATCTATGCATGTAATCAGTTTCAAGGAGGCTCATACCTTCTTCGGAACAGGGAATATATAATCTTGGTATGCACTGATTTTTATAAATCATTTGATGAGCATGAAGCAACCTTCTTGTTTTCCTGTCTAATCTATCCAGCACCTTTTAGGGCCAGTCAATCACTCCAAAACTGTAAGTAAGGACAGGAACAGCAAATTGGTTTATAGTTTGAATTTTGTTCCTAGATGTCAATGCTGTATTCAGGATTAATTTAAGTCTTCTTAAATATTCCATATTAAGTTTTATTCACATTTGTTCGTATTTTATTGTTGAGCCTTCATCAATTCCCAAATATGTATACACTCCCTCTTGCTCAAGTTCTTTTATATCACATTCTTGTCAAACATTCTTGTCAAAGAAAAAAACATATGTTTTCTTGGTGCTGCAGTTTTCCTGCTTTACAGGTTGCTTCTGGCAATTTATCAAGACCAAATGACATTCTTATATCATCTGAAAAAGTTTTGACTATTTGCAGTTGTGCTTTCAGTTCCTCATCTGATGAGCTATACAGTTTTAAATCATTGACAAAGAGAATATGAGAAGTCTTTACACTTTATTGCTTTCTAGGAGCCAAATTGTAACCCTGACTTAATCTGTTAAGCAGACAGCTTAATTAGCTAAGGGCAAGGCAAAAGAGCAATGGTGACAGACAGTTACCCTGGAATATCCCCCTTTCTATATTTATCCCTGGAATAATAATTTGACCTTTATCATAGCTTAATTGTAAAGTGGTCTGCCACTGTTTCATGGTCACTGTGATGTAATTTATCAGTGCAGGGTGTATCTTATACATTTTTGAGCACACTTTTATCCATGAATGTTGGATACTGTCAAATACTTTTTTGTAGTCAATCCACACCGTACTGGTTACAGTTAAATAGCAATTCCAGAGGTCCTAATATGTCACATTTCATTTTATTTAGAAGGCATCTTGGGATATTGTCTGGGCCCATTGATGTAGTGTTCTTGGCCTTAGAGAGGGCATTAATGACCTGTTCCCTAGTGATAGTAGGGGGAGTTATAGTTGATGGTATTTCTTGAGGGAAGGTTGAGGGGAGAGAGGTGTAAAGTTGGTGCTGAATTTGTTGACCAGTAGGTTTGCTATATCCTCTGGCTTCTCCCTTGTTTCATTTCTCCAAGACTTTTGGGTATCTAATACCATGACTGGAATGGACCCCATTCCTAAGTCAAAGTACAATTAAAATTCATGAAATTAGCACTGTTTCAGTCTTTGATGTCAGCCAAAAGTGCGCTTCTCAGCACCCGCAATGTGCCCAGTAATGACTCCTTCTGCAATTCATATGGAGTTACATGTAATGGTAACATATCTAGATACGATTGTAGATTTTTTATAAGACCCATTGCTCCTACTACTATTGAAACTGTCTGGGTATCTTTCTTCCACATTGCCCTCATTTCTGCCTGCAAATCCTGATATTTTATGACTTTGGGTCTCTCTGTATACAAGACACTGTCGTCACTGGCTGTAGCAATTTCAATGATCAATGCTACTTTTGTCTTCTTTTTATGGACCGCTATATCTGCTTTTCTCACATCTATCTTTTGAACTGTTGGTAACTGGTGATCCCATGTGATGTAGAAGTCAGCATTTTCTATGATTCTTTGTGGCTCATGTTTCCAGTGTTTTTCAACCACTTCAGTACCATAATGCTTGCACAATCCCCAGTGCAACAGTCTTGCCACATTATTATGTCTTTCAGTATACAGTCCTTCTGTCATTAGTATGTCACAACCAGCAACAAGGTGAGTGACTGTTTCCACTTCTGTTTTACAAAACCTACATTTGTCTGTTTCTCCAAAATTTTCAATGGACGTTGTAAACCAACGTGTATGTAGGCCACTATTTTGGACTGCCAATATTAACCTTTCTTCTCTTGATTTGAATTTCTCACTCCTTAACCATTCCTGTGTTTGATCTTGATCAATATGAGGTTCTTCCAGGAGTTTTCTATACTTGCAACTATATTTATGCATTTTCCACATTTCTTGCCTTCTCATCTGATCCTTCACTTTATATTCTTTCTTTTGTTTTTTTGGCACATTCAGTTGCTGCCTGATTTTTATTTACTTCTGGTTTGATTTCCATTCCTGCTTGATGCTGTAATACTTCTGCTAGACTTAAAAAGGAAGTCATCTTAGATTTATTCTCCTCATGTTTCAAAACTTTCACTATGTTTGGGTCTTTTGAGGTCAACAGATATGTATGGAGTCCCACAATTGCAGATCTATGCATGTAATCAGTTTCAAGGAGGGTCATACCTTCTTCGGAACAGGGAATATATAATCTTGGTATGCACTGATTTTTATAAATCATTTGATGAGCATGAAGCAACCTTCTTGTTTTCCTGTCTAATCTATCCAGCACCTTTTAGGGCCAGTCATTCACTCCAAAACTGTAAGTAAGGACAGGAACAGCAAATTGGTTTATAGTTTGAATTTTGTTCCTAGATGTCAATGCTGTATTCAGGATTAATTTAAGTCTTCTTAAATATTCCATATTAAGTTTTATTCACATTTGTTCGTATTTTATTGTTGAGTTTTCATCAATTCCCAAATATGTATACACTCCCTCTTGCTCAAGTTCTTTTATATCACATTCTTGTCAAACATTCTTGTCAAAGAAAAAAACATATGTTTTCTTGGTGCTGCAGTTTTCCTGCTTTACAGGTTGCTTCTGGCAATTTATCAAGACCAAATGACATTCTTATATCATCTGAAAAAGTTTTGACTATTTGCAGTTGTGCTTTCAGTTCCTCATCTGATGAGCTATACAGTTTTAAATCATTGACAAAGAGAATATGAGAAGTCTTTACACTTTATTGCTTTCTAGGAGCCAAATTGTAACCCTGACTTAATCTGTTAAGCAGACAGCTTAATTAGCTAAGGGCAAGGCAAAAGAGCAATGGTGACAGACAGTTACCCTGGAATATCCCCCTTTCTATATTTATCCCTGGAATAATAATTTGACCTTTATCATAGCTTAATTGTAAAGTGGTCTGCCACTGTTTCATGGTCACTGTGATGTAATTTATCAGTGCAGGGTGTATCTTATACATTTTGAGCACACTTTTATCCATGAATGTTGGATACTGTCAAATACTTTTTTGTAGTCAATCCACACCGTACTGGTTACAGTTAAATAGCAATTCCAGAGGTCCTAATATGTCACATTTCATTTTATTTAGAAGGCATCTTGGGATATTGTCTGGGCCCATTGATGTAGTGTTCTTGGCCTTAGAGAGGGCATTAATGACCTGTTCCCTAGTGATAGTAGGGGGAGTTATAGTTGATGGTATTTCTTGAGGGAAGGTTGAGGGGAGAGAGGTGTAAAGTTGGTGCTGAATTTGTTGACCAGTAGGTTTGCTATATCCTCTGGCTTCTCCCTTGTTTCATTTCTCCAAGACTTTTGGGTATCTAATACCATGACTGGAATGGACCCCATTCCTAAGTCAAAGTACAATTAAAATTCATGAAATTAGCACTGTTTCAGTCTTTGATGTCAGCCAAAAGTGCGCTTCTCAGCACCATAATGTGCCCAGTAATGACTCCTTCTGCAATTCATATGGAGTTACATGTAATGGTAACATATCTAGATACGATTGTAGATTTTTTATAAGACCCATTGCTCCTACTACTATTGAAACTGTCTGGGTATCTTTCTTCCACATTGCCCTCATTTCTGCCTGCAAATCCTGATATTTTATGACTTTGGGTCTCTCTGTATACAAGACACTGTTGTCACTGGCTGTAGCAATTTCAATGATCAATGCTACTTTTGTCTTCTTTTATGGACCGCTATATCTGCTTTTCTCACATCTATCTTTTGAACTGTTGGTAACTGGTGATCCCATGTGATGTAGAAGTCAGCATTTTCTATGATTCTTTGTGGCTCATGTTTCCAGTGTTTTTCAACCACTTCAGTACCATAATGCTTGCACAATCCCCAGTGCAACAGTCTTGCCACATTATTATGTCTTTCAGTATACAGTCCTTCTGTCATTAGTATGTCACAACCAGCAACAAGGTGAGTGACTGTTTCCACTTCTGTTTTACAAAACCTACATTTGTCTGTTTCTCCAAAATTTTCAATGGACGTTGTAAACCAACGTGTATGTAGGCCACTATTTTGGACTGCCAATATTAACCTTTCTTCTCTTGATTTGAATTTCTCACTCCTTAACCATTCCTGTGTTTGATCTTGATCAATATGAGGTTCTTCCAGGAGTTTTCTATACTTGCAACGATATTTATGCATTTTCCACATTTCTTGCCTTCTCATCTGATCCTTCACTTTATATTCTTTCTTTTGTTTTTTTGGCACATTCAGTTGCTGCCTGATTTTTATTTACTTCTGGTTTGATTTCCATTCCTGCTTGATGCTGTAATGCTTCTGCTAGACTTAAAAAGGAAGTCATCTTAGATTTATTCTCCTCATGTTTCAAAACTTTCACTATGTTTGGGTCTTTTGAGGTCAACAGATATGTATGGAGTCCCACAATTGCAGATCTATGCATGTAATCAGTTTCAAGGAGGCTCATACCTTCTTCGGAACAGGGAATATATAATCTTGGTATGCACTGATTTTTATAAATCATTTGATGAGCATGAAGCAACCTTCTTGTTTTCCTGTCTAATCTATCCAGCACCTTTTAGGGCCAGTCAATCACTCCAAAACTGTAAGTAAGGACAGGAACAGCAAATTGGTTTATAGTTTGAATTTTGTTCCTAGATGTCAATGCTGTATTCAGGATTAATTTAAGTCTTCTTAAATATTCCATATTAAGTTTTATTCACATTTGTTCGTATTTTATTGTTGAGTTTTCATCAATTCCCAAATATGTATACACTCCCTCTTGCTCAAGTTCTTTTATATCACATTCTTGTCAAACATTCTTGTCAAAGAAAAAAACATATGTTTTCTTGGTGCTGCAGTTTTCCTGCTTTACAGGTTGCTTCTGGCAATTTATCAAGACCAAATGACATTCTTATATCATCTGAAAAAGTTTTGACTATTTGCAGTTGTGCTTTCAGTTCCTCATCTGATGAGCTATACAGTTTTAAATCATTGACAAAGAGAATATGAGAAGTCTTTACACTTTATTGCTTTCTAGGAGCCAAATTGTAACCCTGACTTAATCTGTTAAGCAGACAGCTTAATTAGCTAAGGGCAAGGCAAAAGAGCAATGGTGACAGACAGTTACCCTGGAATATCCCCCTTTCTATATTTATCCCTGGAATAATAATTTGACCTTTATCATAGCTTAATTGTAAAGTGGTCTGCCACTGTTTCATGGTTACTGTGATGTAATTTATCAGTGCAGGGTGTATCTTATACATTTTGAGCACACTTTTATCCATGAATGTTGGATACTGTCAAATACTTTTTTGTAGTCAATCCACACCGTACTGGTTACAGTTAAATAGCAATTCCAGAGGTCCTAATATGTCACATTTCATTTTATTTAGAAGGCATCTTGGGATATTGTCTGGGCCCATTGATGTAGTGTTCTTGGCCTTAGAGAGGGCATTAATGACCTGTTCCCTAGTGATAGTAGGGGGAGTTATAGTTGATGGTATTTCTTGAGGGAAGGTTGAGGGAGAGAGGTGTAAAGTTGGTGCTGAATTTGTTGACCAGTAGGTTTGCTATATCCTCTGGCTTCTCCCTTGTTTCATTTCTCCAAGACTTTTGGGTATCTAATACCATGACTGGAATGGACCCCATTCCTAAGTCAAAGTACAATTACAATTCATGAAATTAGCACTGTTTCAGTCTTTGATGTCAGCCAAAAGTGCGCTTCTCAGCACCCGCAATGTGCCCAGTAATGACTCCTTCTGCAATTCATATGGAGTTACATGTAATGGTAACATATCTAGATACGATTGTAGATTTTTTATAAGACCCATTGCTCCTACTACTATTGAAACTGTCTGGGTATCTTTCTTCCACATTGCCCTCATTTCTGCCTGCAAATCCTGATATTTTATGACTTTGGGTCTCTCTGTATACAAGACACTGTCATCACTGGCTGTAGCAATTTCAATGATCAATGCTACTTTTGTCTTCTTTTTATGGACCGCTATATCTGCTTTTCTCACATCTATCTTTTGAACTGTTGGTAACTGGTGATCCCATGTGATGTAGAAGTCAGCATTTTCTATGATTCTTTGTGGCTCATGTTTCCAGTGTTTTTCAACCACTTCAGTACCATAATGCTTGCACAATCCCCAGTGCAACAGTCTTGCCACATTATTATGTCTTTCAGTATACAGTCCTTCTGCCATTAGTATGTCACAACCAGCAACAAGGTGAGTGACTGTTTCCACTTCTGTTTTACAAAACCTACATTTGTCTGTTTCTCCAAAATTTTCAATGGACGTTGTAAACCAACGTGTATGTAGGCCACTATTTTGGACTGCCAATATTAACCTTTCATCTCTTGATTTGAATTTCTCTCTCCTTAACCATTCCTGTGTTTGATCTTGATCAATATGAGATTCTTCCAGGAGTTTTCTATACTTGCAACTATATTTATGCATTTTCCACATTTCTTGCCTTCTCATCTGATTCTTCACTTTATATTCTTTCTTTTGTTTTTTTGGCACATTCAGTTGCTGCCTGATTTTTATCTACTTCTGGTTTGATTTCCATTCCTGCTTGATGCTGTAATGCTTCTGCTAGACTTAAAAAGGAAATCATCTTAGATTTATTCTCCTCATGTTTCAAAACTTTCACTATGTTTGGGTCTTTTGAGGTCAACAGATATGTATGGAGTCCCACAATTGCAGATCTATGCATGTAATCAGTTTCAAGGAGGCTCATACCTTCTTCGGAACAGGGAATATATAATCTTGTTATGCACTGATTTTTATAAATCATTTGATGAGCATGAAGCAACCTTCTTGTTTTCCTGTCTAATCTATCCAGCACCTTTTAGGGCCAGTCAATCACTCCAAAACTGTAAGTTAGGACAGGAACAGCAAATTGGTTTATAGTTTGAATTTTGTTCCTAGATGTCAACGCTGTATTCAGGATTAATTTAAGTCTTCTAAAATATTCCATATTAAGTTTTATTCACATTTGTTCGTATTTTATTGTTGAGCCTTCATCAATTCCCAAATATGTATACACTCCCTCTTGCTCAAGTTCTTTTATATCACATTCTTGTCAAACATTCTTGTCAAATAAAACATATGTTTTCTTGGTCCTGCAGTTTTCCTGCTTTACAGGTTGCTTCTGGCAATTTATCAAGACCAAATTACATTCTTATATCATCTGAAAAAGTTTTGACTATTTGCAGTTGTGCTTTCAGTTCCTCATCTGATGAGCTATACAGTTTTAAATCATTGACAAAGAGAATATGAGAAGTCTTTACACTTTGTTGCTTTCTAGGAGCCAAATTGTAACCCTGACTTAATCTGTTAAGCAGACAGCTTAATGGGCTAAGGGCAAGGCAAAAGAGCAATGGTGACAGACAGTCAACCTGGAATATCCCCCTTTCTATATTTATCCCTGGAATAATAATTTGACCTTTATCATGGCTTAATTGCAAAGTGGTCTGCCACTGTTTCATGGTCACTGTGATGTAATTTATCAGTGCAGGGTGTATCTTATACATTTTTGAGCACTCCTTTATCCATGAATGTTGGATACTGTCAAATACTTTTTTGTAGTCAATCCACACCGTACTTAGATTCTTCTGTTTTTTACAGTTCTCCACTATGACTTTATTTAACAAGTGATCCTTTGTTCTGTATAACTTTCTTTTATTGCCCTTTTGTTCTATTGCCATAATTGAGTTTTCTTCTAAATGACTATAAACTCTGCTAGCATCAGTTCCAGTGTATAGTTTATAGAAGGTCGGAAGGCAAGTTATTGGTCTATAATTTTTAGGGTAGCTTGTAGATTCACTCTTAAGTAGGAGCATTGCTTTTCCTGTTGTTAACCAGGTTGGTGCCTGTTCTGGGTGTGCATATTAATAGTTCTTACTCATGGCTAAATCTTGGTGCAAAGATGTTAGTACTTTTTACCAGAAGTTAGGTACTGCATCTGGGCCTGGGGTTTTCCAATTAGAGGCTTTTCTTAACTTTTTTTCAATCTCTCTGGCTGTTACTTCATCCCATTTCATATATTGTACCTTTAAACTTCTTATTCTTTCTTTTACGTCTTCTATCCATTCAGCATCTTTGTTATGTTCCACAGGATCTTCATAGATAAATCTCCAAAATGCATCTATTTCTTCTTTTTTGGTGGTCTTTCGGTTCCTTTAACCTTGTTTCCCAATTCTCTATAAAACATTTTGGATCATCAATACATTGCTTATTGTGTACTTTTCCTTTATATTTGTCTCTGCATCTTCTAAGTTTTTCTGCCTGTGCTGATATTTTTAGTTTATTATTTGCGATAGTGCATGATAAATCACAATCCATTAAAACACTGCACATTGCTTTTATCACATCTATCTTTGAGCATTTTTGTAGATCTGTTCCCTCTTCTATACTCTTCTAATAATGACACATCTGTTTTAATTACTTTATATTTTTTCTATTCGATACTTCCATGATGGTATTAGATTTCTCCCCTTCTTTTCCCTTACTACCCTGTGTCCTTGTGGTAGAATTGTATCTGTTATTAATTTATCTGCACAGTAATATATCCTATTTACTTCTGTTATATTGTGTGGACCACTATGGACAGTCCTAATTACTGTGTTCATTTGTTTTATCAAACTTCTGACTTTTTGGGTTGTATTCCCTTTCTGCAGTCTATTTCTTTCATTGATTTTAATATGTCTATCTATCGCTATGAAATCAAGCAACTCTTCTCTTAGTTCATTTTCATCTGAGTTGATGGCCCATTTTTTGTCTTCCATTTCTTGTGGACATTCTATAGTAAGTTCTATAACATCTTCCTGTGACACATTCTCTTCAATTTCATCCTGTGTCATCTGTTACTCTGTCATCTGGGAACTCACTGGCCTATCACTCCTCAACATTGACTGCATCAGAGTTGCCACAGGTTTCTGTTCTTTCCCTTACTGTACAGCTTCAAGTGAACATTTATACTGATTTCCTGTGAAAGGCGCCAAAATATCTTCATATGGTAACTAACCTGTTGCTTCCAATTCCATTGGTTTCTCCTTAATTTGGATGTCCATTGCTCTATCCAGATGTGTCCTGATCTTCCTGTTTCTCCTTACTTTGGGGACTCACTCCATCATGCTGCAATGTAACCTGTGCTAGACCTTCTACATCAAATCCTTCACTTCACAGGCACTCCATAACTTCAACTTCTATTTTTTAACTTCTACTTTACTAATCCTCTTTTCTACATTCCCTCGTTGTGATATTCTTTTTTATTGTAAAATGTTCCATATCTTGATGTCTTTGCCTGCATTTCTCTTTGAATATCTTTGGGGCTGCCTTTTTGTATAGATTAATTTGGCTTTTGACTTTGCATAAATATTGCACCATATGAAATCTCTCTTGCTTTCCCATGTGTATATTTCTTTTTTTATACTTTTCAAAAATCTCTAGGTTTTGTTGTTTATATTTTCACACTTCTCAGATGTTTCTTTTTCCAAACAGTTCAAACTTTCTTGGTCTATATAATGTTTTTCATAAATCTGTTGTATTAATGAACACAAATTTTTATTTGAAGCTTCTGACAGTTTTTCTTTGTGGAAGTATTTTTCTTTTCTCTAATTTCTTTCTTAATCTTTTTGTATATCTTGCGTCTGGAAATTCTGGGCTTTTTGCATAATAATAACAATAAATGATTTCTTTCTTATCCTCAATAGTCCACTCTCGTGTTTATGGCTCTTCTTTGGCCTATCACTTTTTGTGATTTTTGTGGACTGCTGCTTCCTTCTACAACAGTGGGGCCATCCTCCCCATGGGCCTAGCCTGACCCCATTGTAGGAATGTTTCCGTATTTTGAAGATTCTACAGTGTCATCTTTTTCCAGTCCTGGCACCGGTGTGCCTACCAGGATTGGGCACTTTTTTTATCCTGGGTCTTAGGCACCCAGCTATCTTTTTTAAATTTTGACCTACTTCTGTCCATGATATATGCTATATAAATACAGTCTCTATATCAGTGTCATCTTGGTGAGATTTTGTGAAAAACAGGGTCCACCTCATGAAGGTACTCCCCAAGACTTGAGGATGAATTCATTTTCATTAGTATTACTTTCCTTCATTTGCTGACTTATCATCTCTCCATTTGGACCACTTTGGCTCTGTATAGGTGGCTCCGTTAACAATGAGCTCTGCACACAATTGTGTATTGCTTTTGAAGTTGTGGACATAGCTAAAGAATATCTTGTGGTTGTCCTTGTCCTGGGAGGCCAAACTTACCTCAAATTTGACTTTGGTAGACTTTATTTGTCCTCTGAGGTGTTTATTTAGTTTGATTAGACTGTTTTTATCCTGCTGGGTGCTGCAGCTCCTACGTTTTTCTATGATTTTCGTCCTTCTGTTATACAGCCTACTGATGCTGTGATTCCACCAAGGTAGCTTGTTTTTTCAGTTAGTTCTGTACTTCTTTCTGGTGGGTATAGCTGCCTCTATGTAGCAAGTAACATGGTTGTTTAGGGTTTCTGTGAACAGTTCCTCATAGACAGCAGTATTCTCAAGGTTTATGGCGGCCTGAAATTTTGCCAGGTTATGATTTAATAGTAGGAAGTTAGCCTTATCTTAGTTCCTGAATATTCCAGAGTTAGCTGAGGTTCCAGGTTTTATTTTTACTTCAAAGGAGACAATTTTGTAGTCTGACCTTACCAGAGATGACATTACACTGAGGGTGTGCAGCACTCTCCCATACCAGAGATGACATTATACTAAGGGTGTGCAGTACTCTCCCATACCAGAGATGACATTACACTGAGGGTGTGCAGCACTCTCCCATACCAGAGATGACATTACACTGAGGGTGTTCAGCACTCTCCCATACCAGAGGTGACATTACACTGAGGGTGTGCAGCACTCTGCCATACCAGAGATGACATTACACTGAGGGTGTGCAGCACTCTCCCATACTAGAGATGACATTACACTGAGGGTGTGCAGCACTCTCCCATACCAGAGATGACATTACACTGAGGGTGTGCAGCACTCTCCCGTACCAGAGATGACATTACACTGAGGGTGTGCAGCACTCTCCCATACCAGAGATGACATTACACTGAGGGTGTGCAGCACTCTCCCATACCAGAGATGACATTACACTGAGGGTGTGCAGCACTCTCCCATACCAGAGATGACATTACACTGAGGGTGTGCAGCACTCTGCCATACCAAAGATGACATTACACTGAGGGTGTGCAGCACTCTCTCATACCAGAGATGACATTACACTGAGGGTGTGCAGCACTCTCCCATACCAGAGATGACATTACACTGAGGGTGTGCAGCACTCTCCCATACCAGAGATGACATTACACTGAGGGTGTGCAGCACTCTCCCGTACCAGAGATGACATTACACTGAGGGTGTGCAGCACTCTCCCGTACCAGAGATGACATTACACTGAGGCTGTGCAGCACTCTGCCATACCAGAGATGACATTACACTGAGGGTGTGCAGCACTCTCCCATACCAGAGATGACATTACACTGAGGGTGTGCAGCACTCTCCCATACCAGAGATGACATTACACTGAGGGTGTGCAGCACTCTCCCATACCAGAGATGACATTACACTGAGGGTGTGCAGCACTCTCTCATACCAGAGATGACATTACACTGAGGGTGTTCAGCACTCTCCCATACTAGAGATGACATTACACTGAGGGTGTGTAGCACTCTCCCGTACCAGAGATGACATTACACTGAGGGTGTTCAGCACTCTCCCATACCAGAGATGACATTACACTGAGGGTGTGCAGCACTCTCCCATACCAGAAATGACATTACACTAAGGGTGTGCAGCACTCTGCCATACCAGAGATGACATTACACTGAGGGTGTGCAGCACTCTCCCATACCAGAGATGACATTACACTGAGGGTGTGCAGCACTCTCCCATACTAGAGATGACATTACACTGAGGGTGTGCAGCACTCTCTCATACCAGAGATGACATTACACTGAGGGTGTTCAGCACTCTCCCATACTAGAGATGACATTACACTAAGGGTGTGCAGCACTCTGCCATACCAGAGATGACATTACACTGAGGGTGTGCAGCACTCTCCCATACCAGAGATGACATTACACTGAGGGTGTGCAGCACTCTCCCATACTAGAGATGACATTACACTGAGGGTGTGCAGCACTCTCCCATACCAGAGATGACATTACACTGAGGGTGTGCAGCACTCTGCCATACCAGAGATGACATTACACTGAGGGTGTGCAGCACTCTCCCATACCAGAGATGACATTACACTGAGGGTGTGCAGCACTCTGCCATACCAGAGATGACATTACACTGAGGGTGTGCAGCACTCTCCCATACTAGAGATGACATTACACTGAGGGTGTGCAGCACTCTCCCATACCAGAGATGACATTACACTGAGGGTGTGCAGCACTCTGCCATACCAGAGATGACATTACACTGAGGGTGTGCAGCACTCTCCCATACCAGAGATGACATTACACTGAGGGTGTGCAGCACTCTCCCATACCAGAGATGACATTACACTGAGGGTGTGCAGCACTCTCCCATACCAGAAATGACATTACACTGAGGGTGTGCAGCACTCTCCCATACCAGAGATGACATTACACTGAGGGTGTGCAGCACTCTCCCATACCAGAGATGACATTACATTGAGGGTGTGCAGCACTCTCCCATACCAGAGATGACATTACACTGAGGGTGTGCAGCACTCTCCCATACCAGAGATGACATTACACTGAGGGTGTGCAGCACTCTGCCATACCAGAGATGACATTACACTGAGGGTGTGCAGCACTCTGCCATACCAGAGATGACATTACACTGAGGGTGTGCAGCACTCTGCCATACCAGAGATGACATTACACTGAGGGTGTGCAGCACTCTGCCATACCAGAGATGACATTACACTGAGGGTGTGCAGCACTCTGCCATACCAGAGATGACATTACACTGAGGGTGTGCAGCACTCTGCCATACCAGAGATGACATTACACTGAGGGTGTGCAGCACTCTCCCATACCAGAGATGACATTACACTGAGGGTGTGCAGCACTCTCCCATACCAGAGATGACATTACACTGAGGGTGTGCAGCACTCTCCCATACCAGAGATGACATTACACTGAGGGTGTGCAGCACTCTCCCATACCAGAGATGACATTACACTGAGGGTGTGCAGCACTCTCCCATACCAGAGATGACATTACACTGAGGGTGTGCAGCACTCTGCCATACCAGAGATGACATTACACTGAGGGTGTGAAGCACTCTCCCATACCAGAGATGACATTACACTGAGGGTGTGCAGCACTCTTCCATACCAGAGATGACATTACACTGAGGGTGTGCAGCACTCTCCCATATTAATGAGGACCAGATCCAGTATAGTTGCACCCCTGGTTGATGTACTGGCAATCTGGTCCAGGGAGTTTGTGTTTACAAAATCCAGGAATCTCTGTGCCTGTACATTTGGTGTCATATATGATTCCCAGTTAATAGTAAGGTAATTAAAGTCAACCAGGAATATGGTTTGGGGTTGGATGGCAAGTACTTCCAATAAGTTTAAATGCAAGTTATGGGTTTCCTTGGTCATAGATGGGGACCTGTTGCTGTAAAGGAAGTGGTATGGGATTTTGCCTATGGTGATTTGAACTTGGAGAAGCTTGAGTGCATTCTCCTGTTTGACTAACCTTGAGTTATAATTATTTTTGGTGTAAATCGAGACACCTCCATCTTTAATTCTGGTATGCATAGTGGCTGGTCTAAATGTGTGGAAGGCATTATAGCCTTGCACTGCCAGTATGCTCCCCGAGGCTCTAAACCATGTCTGAGTGACACTTGCATTTAGTTTCTTTGAACAGATGCTCTCAGACTGTTTTCTTGAAAGTCACTAGTTGGTCTGCAATCCTAATGTTCTCTGTGAAATTATTCCAAACAACTGACACTATTTTTCAAGTATTTTACCTATTGGACTTAGGCTGGCAATAGGGTGAAAGTTATTTTCAGAAAATTGGAAAGGAAATTTAACAAGGGGAGTAATCATGGTATGTTTAAAGCTATAGGATTTTTTTTAGTGTAAAAGATAGTCAAGAATGTGCATAAAGACTGGGAGCAAACTGTAGGTGAAAAAGCCATAGGAATGAATCAGGGGTGAGATTTGTAGGACTCTGACAAGGGTGTGATGAAGAATAAAAAGACAAAAAGTATTGCACAGATGAGGCTATACAGGATTGTGTGGCCAACAATTATGGTTTTGAAAAAGTCACAGTCTGTCTGAGGTGGATATAATGGGTGCAAACATGGATGTGGCTCATTAAAATAAGGCAATAGAAATAATGAGAGTGACAGCAGGCAACAGCAAACAGAATGAGGCGGTGTGCCCTCGGGGGAAATAGACTTCACAAGCAAACAGGTAACACTTCTGTTTTACAGGGTCTTGGTCAAGCCACATCTTGACTACCATGTGCAGTTCTAGTGGTCATATAAGGAAAAGGACATCAGGTGTCAGGGAGGAATCCAAAGGAAACTATCCAGAAATATTGGTGAGATGAAGAGGAAGGAATATAACCAGAGGCTAAAGGAGCTCAAGATCTTCTAACTTGGGACTAGAAGAGATGTGGAAACATATATTTGGTGCACAAGATCATGTCAGGAAGACACACAGGGGTCATTCCTAAGAAGCCAAAGGGGAAGGAAGGGCACAGACAGCAAGTCATAGAGACTAACTACTCATTCAATTTCTGAAAGTAATTTTTCACAGAGAGGGTTGTAAGCATACAGAATGAACTACCAGAATGAGTGTTCAAGAAGAAATATATAGAGGCATTCAGGAAGACATGAGGCCAGTAAGAAAAGGGTAAGTAGAATGTTATGGCATAACATATGCAAAGATTTTAGAAGGTCCAGGAAAAAAAAAAATATATATATATATATATATATATATATATATATATATATATATATATATATATATATGGATCTATCTTACAACGTCGACAAGTCAAAACGCCGAAAACGAAATCACCGACACCACATAACCGACATTTCACAAACACGAAACCTCACATGCCCGACACACCATAATCCCGACAAGCAACAAACAAAACAAATCCCGGTCCAAAAGCACACACACAACACAAGCACACCAAAATCCTTACAAACCAACACTAAACCTCACATACACAACTACCTACAACCTTAACCCAAACCCTAACCCTAAGGTCCGCCACTACCGCACACTCACCTAACCCGCCTAACCCTAACTCACTTAACCCGCCCTAACCCACAAACTATCACAGTCGCACACTTACCTAGCCCGCCTCTAACCCTAACTCACTTAACCCGCCCTAACCCACAAACTATCACAGTCGCACACTTACCTAGCCCGCCCTAACCCTAACTCACTTAACCCGCCCTAACCCACAAACTATCACAGTCGCACACTTACCTAGCCCGCTCTAACCCTAACTCACTTAACCCGCCCCAACCCACAAACTATCACAGTCGCACACTTACCTTACTCGCACCCTACCGTCCGTCACTACCGCATACATCCACAGCCTTTTCCCATGTCGATGTTCTCAGCGTCGGGGTTTTGATCCGTCGGTCTTCTCCGTTTTCGATCTTCTGGCGTCGGTGTTCTCGCTGTCGGCGTTCTGACTTGTCGACGTAGTCAGATAGAACCATATATATATATATATATATATATATATATATATATATACATACATACATATACATGTACGTATACACATGTACATATATGGTTAGATTCTGCAACCTAGGCATTCTGCTGTTGCAAAGTGATAAAATCATTTGTAAATCTGCATTGTAGTCACTGTTAATTTAAAATAAAACATCTTATTTCATTCATATTCTACACGCACACCTGTAGCACTTCTATACACTGTGTCATTGTACTACTGAGGCTGATGATGTAACTGACAAAACTGAAGCCCTGTGGTCTTCTAATCAGTGAAGTCCTTTGTGCGGAAATGCATAGCTGTATTTTAATGTGGCAAAAAACTATTGGTTTCATGATAGAAATATAATACTTTTGTGGTTCTGAAACAAACGTCAGTGTAACCAGTGGCTGGATTCTATATTTTGAGAAATGGCTATAACAGTGACACTGCTGAAATGTGACCTGTTAAGTAATTAGTAGCATGAAAATGTGGTTACCTTCAGTACAGCTGCATATTGGTGTCTGCATCCAGAAAAGAAGATATTTGGAATGATGTGATAAACCTCAAGCTCAACCACCCTCAAGGTAGCAGTTTGTTTTTCTCCCATTTTTTCAGGGATCAGGGAATCACTTAACAATGCAGCTTTCACTTTAGAGAAAAGCCAACCAGGCTCCTTTCATCATTTCCTGATTGCAATATTTTACATCCATTTCCCTTGGAGTGAAAATCATCACTTTTCCATTAAAAAGTTATTTCATTATTTTTATTTTTCTCTTCTGCAGTAATTTCATCTAAAATAACTCAGTTTTACTACATCTAATGCATGTCCATCCTAACCCCAGATGCTACCTCCTGGGGGAAACAGCTACGTAGCATGTTTGTCTAGAAAAGTATTCATTTTTTTTTATCTATTCTCTTTAAAATAATCACTTTAGATTTACTTTCTTAAAATACATAGAGTTCCTTTAGCATCGTGATGTATGACTGTCATTACCAAGATTTTAAGGTACTGACAGCTTCGTCACATGAGCGCGATGTATGACTGTCATTACCAAGATTTTAAGATACAGACAGCTTCGTCACATGATGGCACAGACTCACCTCGCACAAGCTGGGAAATCAAAATGATGAAAACATTAAATGTAAGTGCTTTTTGGACGAGGTTCAAGCCCCCACTTTACCATCAAGTGGAAGGTAAACCCCTCACACTCACAAACTTATATAAACCAATTGTATCATAGAAACACACAAAAAAGGTAGAAATCATCCAAAAGAAAAGAATCACTGCTCACATGCACATAGAAGCCGCACCACAAGTGACTTCTGATAGAAAGCAGCGATTGGGGTGTTCAACCTTGCCAAGTTCATCATTCAGTCTGCACCCATGAGTAGTAAGGAAGCTGAAGCATACTTCACATATTCATCCATTCCCAGCACTCTTTACTAAATTACATGCTAATTGGCTCATCTTTCAGTCTGCACTCAATGAGCAGTAAGGAAGCTGAAGCATACTGTACCTATTCATCCAATCCCAGCACTCTTTACTGAATTGCATGCTAATTAACCAATCTAACATGGCATATCTATTCAGGAAGCTTTAAAGCAACTGTGTACATTCAGTGTATCCATTACAGCCATGATTACACTTTGAAAAAAAAAGGATGTTAGCAGCTGCTGTTGCCACCATTAACCTGTATGCACTTTAGGCTTTAATTCAAGGTGTTACTGCTGCTGACAAACCTCGGCCAAGAAAGGAGGGTGTTGAGATGGTGTTTGACTTAACATGGACTTCATGACACAGAAATTGTATAGTGATACTGGGTGGACAGGGAAACAGGAGAAGAAATATGCAGCCTCTGCCTCTCTCAGCTGATGCACCAGGGAAATCCTGGACAGCCCATCCAGTAGCATTATATATATTATCAGCAGATCAATTTCAGAGATCCACAAGGCTATATTAGGTGTGTCAGTGATGTCAGCTTCTAGAGTATTAAATCAGTTTTTAAATGTAATGCTACAACATGCAAGGGGTCACATCTGTTTCCCTTGCACCCACAGGAGAGAGCAAGAGCCAGGCAGGAATTTTATGCAATAGCACACTTTCCTGACAAAATACACAACCTTAACTTAACCATATAATGGTTGCATCCACTTAATATCAGACACAGGCAAACCCCCAGGCAGATGTTTCCCATCTGCATTATTATTAATGTAAATCTGGAGCCTGTATAGAAGAAACAGCTGTACAAATTATTACTTTGTTGTGCAAATTCTAATATGTCCCTAAGCTGATACCTGTCCCAGGTGTGCAGTAATGTCACTAATACCTTATGATTGACATGTGCAATTTACAGCTATGGAGTAATGTGCATCAACACTTTCATTTGGCCACTATATATATAAACCAGTGAGCAGGTCAATGGTAGCATCATTTGTACAAGTATAACAGTAAGCAGGACTTAAACAGCTACTTTGTCTGCATGAGTAAGAACAGTAACAGAAATACAGTCAGGGCCAGCAATTACAGAAGCAATCATTCACAGCTGATTATGAATGATTTATTGTGCAATATGTTTACATTAACAGAAGGTTCTGCATAAGTAAGCACTAGTGATCCACTCTTTGCATCAGACATATATGTAATCTCATGTCACAAAGAAATCTGCAAAGGGCAGGACACAATCATCATCACTTGCACAGGGTGGGAAGGAGGCAGGAGTGCAAGCCTAACACCAAAGAAATTACTGTGCAGGTAAAATAAAAATGTATTCCTTAAGTATCCAATTTGCAGGGCCGGTACCAACTACCAAGATATGTTTAGCAGTTAACAGTACTGCTTAGATAAGTAGTGTGTGTGCCTGTGTGTGTGTGTGTGTGTGTGTGTGTGTGTGTGTGTGTGTGTGTGTGTGTGTGTGTGTGTGTGTGTGTGTGTGTGTGCGTGTGTGTGCGTGTGTGTGCGTGTGTGTGTGTGTGTGTGTGTGTGTGTGTGTGTGTGTGTGTGTAAGCTGGTATGGACAAGTATTTGCTGAATGTGCATTTGTCTATTTGTCTGCATAAACACAATCAAGCACTGTGCTAGCCCTAAACTTGGCATCTTGGACAGGTAAGAGCCAGGCATGGTAGGGTAATCAGTTGAATGTCATCACCCCCAACCCTGAAAACCACCTCTAGCACTGCTAGTCCCATGGCCCTGGCTAGAATTTAGTGTGCTATCTGACCATGACATACATCATGTGACACCAACTGATACACCATTAGGAGCAGGGAGGACAGCAGGCCTTCTCCTTGCATTTCTAACAACCTTCCTATGTGGCACCTTGTCCTCACGATGACAATGGGGAGAATCAACCAGTTCTACAACTGGAGTATCCATATTACCCTGATCAACTGTACCACCCTCAGCCTGTCCTATGACTGAGGTCTCTGTGTCATGGCTATGTATAGGCATACTGACTGTATCCGAAATAGAGGCAGGAGATGTTGGAGGCACAACCTCAATGTGAGACTGAGATTCTGCACCCACAGAATTTGCCTCTTCATCACTGCCATCATCATCAGAGACTGGTGATACTCTGACATCAGATGGCAGGAGTTGCACAGTACACTGACAGGATCAGCTGTGATAATAATTGAGCAGAAAATAGGGAATAAACAACAATCAGACCTATGTTATATGAAATGTATCTTACAACTTAAAAGATGCTAATCCATTGAAATCAAATAACTTTAATGTATACACACAGCTACCTTTTACATATAAATAAGACTGCAGAAAGTGTGCTTACCCCGATTGTGCAATGGCAGAGCCTTATATCCCTAAATATAAAAAAATGAGAGGTGAAATGGGGATGATAAACATTACTAAGGAAATGACAGAAGAAACAGAAAACAATTGCCTTTACAGTTGCAGAATAAGACATATCCCATAGAAATCATTACTGTTCACTGGAGTACTCCCCCAGTGACCCTCCTTCTAACTCTGCAGCTGTGTTTCTTCTATCCCTCTGTGTGTGTGTGTGTGTGTGTGTGTGTGTGTGTGTGTGTGTGTGTGTGTGTGTGTGTGTATGTGTGTGTGTGTGTGTGTGTGAGAGAGAGATTCCCTCCTTCTCTTTCTCTCTATATATATATGTATATATATGGGTCTACTTCAATTCATTGAATCCCATTTCGTTGAAATTTAATTTCACTGAAAGTTCATTACATCGACAAGCATTTGCCCCCTTCCCCAATGTTGTGCGACCCTGGAGTTGATATATATAGTAGGGGGGTGTGGGGGGCATATATGTGTGTGTGTATTCATATGACATATATGTCTGCATACAATTCAATTATTGTTTTATATAACATGCCTGGCATTTCTTCTGTGGAAATACTTGGGTTGTCTTCTTTGTCTGCCCCAACATCATTATTCTGTGTGAACCCTGTGATGAACTGTCTGGATCTCTGACAGTGGACAGGAATTCCTCTGTTTAGGTCAGCCGTAACTCAGTAGGAGGACC
Source organism: Protopterus annectens (assembly GCF_019279795.1). NCBI lineage: Eukaryota > Metazoa > Chordata > Ceratodontiformes > Protopteridae > Protopterus > Protopterus annectens. The sequence continues at coordinate 1,166,940,841 of NC_056737.1, read as the reverse complement.
ACCCCTGTAGCCATATGTTCATGGGCAAATGCAACTGCACAATGTCTGTCTGCTGTAATCATATGACTGTCACTATGTCTTGTTTTGGAACATGTACATCCATGGCCTCCCAGTGGATTAACGTCATTCACCACCTGCTGCCAGATATGATCACAGTAGGACTTGTCACTCCTGCCTCTCTCTAATAGCAATGGCCCAAGGTGATGCAGGAACTGAATGATCACATCATTCTCCACTTCTGTGTATGTCAGTTTATGGGGAGCAGATGTCTTGGGCACCATAGTACTGTGTGAGAGGAAATGTAATAGGAAATAAAAAATACACAAGTTCAAAAACAAAATATGGTTAATCACACAAAAAAAATATATGAAAGTATTCATCAATCATACACAAATCACAAGAAAAAGCAATGTTTCATATGGCTGCATACAACTAAATACAGCCCCCCCCCCCAGATGCAAAACAAAAAACTTGATAAAAACTGATAGCAGGACTAACATTTCTGTCACTCTGTAGTACATTGCAGCACCAAAAAATAAATGTACACGTGTCAAGGAAAAATGGTTAGCACCTTTTGGTCTGATATACATTTCCTTGGAGGTCAGCCAGGTAGACATCAGAAAGCCTTAACAAAATTGCCACTGCTACTAATGTAAGACTCCATGAGCTTGGTAATAGTTAATACAACAGTCTACTGAACAAAGTGGTCAGCTTTCAATATTGAAATTGCGATTAAACTGCCATTGTCATGTAGAAAAATACTGCATGGTCAAGAAATAACTGTGGTATATGTCACTTGTCTCATGTATTCAAAAGAAATAATAAAATGTTGTAATAGGTTCAAGATATTTATTGTACTTAAACACATCAGGAGCTGGAACTGGAACATGTCTTCTTCTTCTTCTTCTTCTTTCGGCTGCTCCCACAGCAGATCAACTGTTTCCATTTCTTCCTGTCCTCTGCATCTTGCTCTGTCACACCAACCATCTGCATGTCCTCTCTCACCACATCCATAAACATTATCTTAGGCCTTCCTCTTTTCCTGTTACCTGGCAGCTTCATCCTTAGCATCTTTTTCCCAATATCCTCTTCATCCCTCCTCAGCACATGTCCAAACCAATGCAATCTTGCCTCTCTGGCTTTGTCTCCAAACCTTCCAACCTGGGCTGACCCTCTAATATACTTATTCCTAATCCTGTCCATCCTCGTCACACCTAGTGCAAATCTTAACATCTTCAACTCTGCCATGTCAAGTTTTAACTCCTGCATTTTTGTCAATGCCACTGTCTCCAACCCATATAACATAGCTGGTCTCACTACCCTCTTGTAGACCCTCCCTTTCACTCTTACTGGTACTCGTCTGTCATAAATCACTCCTGACACTCTTCTCCACCCATTCCATCCTGCTTGTACTCCCTTCTTCACCTCTCTTTCACACTCACCATTACTCTGAACTGTTGATCCCAAGTATTTAAACTCACCAACCTTCACCACCTCTACTCCCTGCATCTTCACCATTCCTCTATCCTCCCTCTCATTCACACACATATATTCTGTCTTAGTCCTGCTGACCTTCATTCCTCTTCTCTCTAGAGCATATCTCCACCTCTCCAGGGACTCCTCCACCTGTTCCCTACTCTCACTATAGATCACAATGTCATCTGCAAACATCATAGTCCACGGGGACTCTTGTCTGATCTCGTCTGTCAACCTGTCCATCACCATGGCAAATAAGAAAGGGCTCAGAGCTGATCCTTGATGTAATCCCACCTCCACCTTAAACACATCCATCACTCCCACCACAGACCTCACCACTGTCACACTACCCTCATACATATCCTGTACCACTCTTACATACTTCTCTGACACTCCCGACTTCCTCATACAATACCACAACTCTCTCTAGGCACCCTGTAATATGCTTTCTCTAAATCTACAAAGACACAATGCAACTCCTTTTGACCTTCTCTGTACTTCTCCACCAACAGTCTCAGAGCAAACATTGCATCTGTAGTGCTCTTTCCTGGCATGAAACCATACTGCTGATCACTAATCTTCACCTCTCTTCTTAACCTTGCTTCTACTACTCTTTCCCATAACTTCATGTTGTAACTGATCAGTTTAATCAATCTGTAGTTACTACAGTTCTGCACATCACCCTTATTCTTAAAAATCGGTACCAAAACACTTTTTCTCCATTCCTCAGGCATCCTCTCACTTTCCAAGATTGTTCCATGCTTCCACAGGTATGTCATCGGGACCAACAGCCTTTCCATTCTTCATCTTCTTCATAGCTATACTTACTTCCTCCTTGCTAATCCACTGCACTTCATGATTCACTATCTGCACATCATCCAACCTTCTCTCCCTCTCATTCTCTTCATTCATCAGCCCCTCAAAGTACTCTTTCCATCTGCTCAACACACTCTCCTCGCTTGTGAGTATGTTTCCCTCACTATCCTTTATCACCCTTACCTGCTGCACATCTTTACTAGCTCGGTCCCTTTGTCTAGCCAATCGGTACAGGTCCTTTTCTCCCTCCTTAGTGTCCAACCTTTTATAAAACTCTTCATATGCCTTATCCTTAGCCTTTGCCACCTCTCTCTTTGCCATGCACCTCATCTCCTTATACTCTTGTCTACTTTCTTCATCTCTCTGACAATCCCACTTCTTCACCAACCTCTTTCTCTGTATACTCTCCTGTACTTCTTCATTCCACCACCAGGTCTCCTTGTCCTCCTTCCTCTTTCCAGATGTCACACCAAGCACCTTTCTAGCCATCTCTCTTACTAGCTCTGCTGTAGTTACCCAGCTATTCGGTAACTCTTCACTGCCACCCAGTGCCTGTCTTAACTCTTCCCTGAACATCACCTCACAATTACCCTTTTTCAGTTTCCACCATTTGATCTTTGGTGCTGCCCTCACACTCATCCTCCTCTTCTTGATCACCAATGTCATCCTACAAACCACCATCCTATGCTGCCTAACTACACTTTCCCATCCCACCACTTTACAGTCTCTAATCTGCTTCAGACTTGCCCTTCTACATAAGATAAAATCTACCTGTGTGCATCTTCCTCCACTCTTGTATGTCACCCTATGCTCCTCCCTCTTGTTAAAATATGTAGTCATCACAGCCATGTCCATCCTCTTTGCAAAATCCACTACCATCTGACCTTCTGCATTCCTTTGCTTAACACCATACCTACCCATCACTTCCTTGTCCCCTCTGTTCCCTTCACCAACATGCCCATTGAGATCTGCTCCAATCACCAGTCTCTCACCCTTGGGTACAGTCATCATCACTTCATCCAACTCACTCCAAATTTTTTCTTTCTCATCCATCGCACACCCAACTTGTGGAGCATATGCACTAACAATTCATCATTACACCATCAATTTCCAACTTCATAAACATCACTCTATCTGACACTCTTTTCACCTCCAAAACACTCTTAGCATACTGTTCCTTCAGGATAATGCCTACGCCATTTCTCCTCCCATCCACACCATGATAAAACAATTTGAAACCACCTCCGATACACCTAGCCTTGCTCCCCTTCCATCTGGTCTCTTGCACACACAATATACCAACCTTCCTTCAGTCCATCATATCAGCTAGCTCTCTCCCTATACCAGTCATACTGCCAACATTCAAAGTTCTGACCCTTATTATCACAGTCCTAGCCTTACCTGCCTTTGGGCATGCCTTCCCCCTCTTCTCCTCCTTCAGCCAACAGTAGCCCAATTTCTGCCAGCACCCTGTTGGCCAACAGTACTGGTGGCGGTCATTGTTAACCCGAGCCTCGACCGATCCGGTATGTATATCTGTGCTGTTGTCTACATGTATGATTTGGCAAAATTTTAAGCTGGATGCCCTTCCTGATGCAACCCTCCCCATTTATCCAGGCTTGGGACCGGAACTGGAACATGTACTTAAGGTAATTGATTTACTCGTTACTTGAAACACATTCATGTTCATCTCCATTCATACCTGCATTCACTCTGACTGACCATACAAAATGGCACTGACCCTGCATGTGCTCAGTAACTTATATGGATATGCTATCTGCTACAGTGGCTGACTAGGTTCAAGATACACAATGATCTACATCCTCCCTCTTTAATTTGTTCGGCATACAATAGGAGAACAAGACAGTTTACATGCTAGAGATCACATCAACATTTAACAACAAATCAGAGCTCAAATCCAAGTCACTGTGTATTTTGGATTGGGTCTGATAATTCTACCTGATCTGGTCACATAAAATCTTTGATTGGGTTTAGTAACAGGGGCAGTCTCTGAGGATTCTTTCTCAATTGGAACTTCAGGGGTTACATCAGGATTACTCGAAGAAAGTACACTGTTCTGTGGATTTCGAACAAGTGTAGAGTCGCGCTGAGAAATAGAGTCTCTGGCACAAGCAATCTGCTGCATCACTTGCTTGGAGACTGGTAATATATATCTTCTATTCCTTCTGAGATCCATTTCTTAAGATTTTATGATGTAAGACCTCTTTTCTTCACAAAGATTTTTGATGATACCCACTTGGTCATATCCTTTAGTTGTTTGCATTCTCACAAACTCTCCTTGTCTTAATGGTCTAAGAGGTTTGCTTGACTTATTGTAGCACAACTTTTGTCACTGATGTTTTCTCGAAAGTTGAGCTTTGACCATTCTGTTGTTCTTTACATTTGGTACTAACAATTGTTTACTGATTGATAAAGCTGTTCTTATCAGGCTGGACATTAATCTCTGAGCAGGTGAACCAAACAAGTTATCTCGAGGAACGTTTCTAAGATTGGGCAAGTTAAGTAAAACATCAGTACCGTCTCTCTTGGATTTCTCAAGCAAACATTTCAAACTTTGAACTGCATGCTCAGCTAATTCATTGGACTGTGGATGCTCAGGACTACTAGTAAAATGGACAAAGTCCCAAGACTCAGCAAATGTCTTAACCTGCTGGCTTGTAAACTATGCACCATTGTCAGATATGACTTTGTGTGGACTACCATGGTCAGAAAAATGTTTCTTCAACTTAGTAATGGCTGTGCTGGACGTTAAGTTATTAAGAAGTTCAATTTTAAACCAATTTGAATAAGAGTCTACTAACACTAAGTAATGTTGACCTTTCCATTCGAGAATATCAGTAGCAACTGTCAACCATGGTAATTCAGGAATGTGGTTTAGCTGAAGTGGTTCTTTCTGTTGGTGCGATTTAGTGCTGTTGCAAATTGAACATGCTAGAGTTTCCTTCTTTATATCTTTTGACATAGAAGGCCAAAATAGTATGCCTCTTGCCCTTCTTTTGGTTGACCTAAGTGACCACAATGCAACATTTTGATATATTCCTGCTGTAATGCTGTAGGAATTACCACTTTAGGACCTTTCACGATGATTCCATGTTTGATCATGAATTCGTCTGTGTAAGGAAAATACTGATGTATGTCAAGTGGTAAACTGATTTGTCGTGCTGGCCTTCCTTGACTGATAATGTTTTTCAGCTTCTGGAGAGTTGGGTCTAAAGTTGTGTTATTTCTGAGTTCAAGATGTGATATTAAAAAATGTCTACTTCCATAACTTCAACGTCTGCTTTCTTGTTTTCATGTTGCACTGTTGTTTGTCTGTGTGCTCATGACAAAGCATCAAGAAGGTATAGATATTTGCTTTTTGTATAGTTGTATAGACCATATTGAAATTGTACTTTTGCATCATGTGTTGCAGGTGTGCTGGAGCTGTATGCACTGGCTTTCTCAGAATTGTCACTAGAGGTTGGTGATCAGTCTCTGGATTGGTCTGACATAAATATAATCACTGAACTTTGAACATGCAAACACTACTGCCAAAAGCTCTTTCTCTATGCATACTGCATTTCTGTTTGAGTTAAAGTTCTGGATGCATAGGCTACTGGTATGCCTTTCTGAAGACATGCTGCACCAAGCCCATACTTTGAAGCATCACAAGAAGGAGTTACAGGTTTGTGAATATCATAATATCTCAATGTGGGTGGATTGGCAATTTTCTTCTTCAAAATATCAAATGCTCTTCAGTGTTGTTCCAACCAAGACCAGTTTACAATTTTACGTGTCAGCTCTCGTAAGGATATGACGCTCACTTAAGTCTGGGATGAACTTTCCTAAATAGTTGACCATACCAAGAAAGCATTGTAAAGATGTGACATTTTCTGGAACTGGCATCTCAAGAATAGCTGCTTGCTTAGACGGATCTGGTTGTAAGCCACAACTGGTAAACAAATGACCCACATAAGTAACTTCTTTCAGTTTTAATTTACATTTCTGAGGATTCAGTTTAAGATTGACATCACATGCACTGTCTAGAACTTTCCTGATATTTCTGTCATGTTTGTCTTCACCGTTGCCCCCTACAATAATGTTGTCTACTATGATAGCACATGGATAACCAGAAAAAATTGCTCCATTGCATGTTGGAATACTTCACTGCCAGAATTTATCCCAAATGGCATTCTCAGAAATCTGTATCTACCAAATGGTGTACTGAAAGTGATTAACAATGAAGATTTGTGATCCAGCGAAATTTGCCATAAGGAACTTTTTGCATCTAAGACTAAAAAAATGGTGGCATTTGGCATAACAGTGGCTACTTCTTCTACTGTACGTATTGCATGATGAGGTCATTTAAGTGCTTTGTTTAAGTCACTTGGTTCAATACATATTCAAATATCATCTGATCTTTCTTATGAGCTATGACCATGGAGGATACCCATTCAGTCGGTTCTTTTACTGGAATAAGAACACCTAAATTCACCAGTTTGTCAAGTTCTGCTTTTACTTTGCTTTGCATTGCTACCAGAATCTTCCTTGCTGGTCTGACAACTGGGCTTTCTTGCGTTTATATCACGCTATCGAAAGATGAAAATAGCGAACACTATTACATCGAACCTAAAATATCTAAACCACAAAATATCGAACATTCAGAACAGCGAATTTTTTCCCATAGAAAAAATTTGCTATTCTGAAACACATACACAACACAAGCACACCAAAAAAACAGCAATCCACACACATACACTTAAATCCTACATTTAACCCTACACTAAACTGTACATACACTACTATCTATCCACTTACCTTAACCCAAACCCTAACCCTAAGGTCCGTCACTATCGCACACTCACCTAACCCGTACCCTAACCCTAACTCACTTAACCTGCCCCTAACCCTAAAGTGTGTCAGTATCGCACACATACCTGACCCACGTCCTAACCCTAACTCACGTAACCCACCCCTAACCCTAACCCTAACGTCCACACAATCACACACTTACCTGAACCCGACCCGTACCTTTCCGCCACAGCTCTAAAAATAGCGAAGCCACAGAACCGGCCAACCAAATTCTTTCCCTAGAAAAAAATTTGGTGTTCTGCAGCTTCGCTATTTTTAGCATTTGCTGAATAGGGGTCAATATTAGAATATTCGAAGTTTTAAAACTTCGATGTTCTGATATAGACCCGCTTACTTCATGGTTTAACTTCATGAATATGTGACTGGAAGTTTGCCAAGCTCATCTTTGAAAATTTCATCATATTCACTAAAAATATTCTGTGTAAAACTATCATTGTTGTTCATACTTAGATGGTGTACCTCTTTATTAAATGCCATATCACAGGAAACCATTATTGCAGGAGACCTTAACACAGATTGGATGACATGTAACTCTGACAATCCTCATAACTACCTAAACCTCCATGGTTTCACTCAAATGATTTCTCACCCAACTAGAATTGACAAGAAAACAGATAAACAATCTATTTTGGACTGGTTCTTACCTAATAAACCCCAGTATTACCAAATAGCAGGGTGTCTCCAAGATCACTTAAGTGACCACTTTGGAACCTACTTACTGTGAAATCACAGTAACCTTACGAAACTAATCAACTTATGCCAAGTTCGTAATAAGAAAAATTTCAACTTACAGATTCTACTTAATATTCTGGAAAAAATAGACTGGACTCCTCTTAAGCAACTGCCCTTAGATGCTGCTGTGCAACACTTCAATGACACCTTCCTTACTATTCTAAACAGACTGGACTCCTCTTAAGTAACTGCCCTCAGATGCTGCTGTGCAGCACTTCAATGACACCATCCTTACTATTCTAAACAGACTGGACTCCTCTTAAGCAACTGCCCTTAGATGCTGCTGTGCAGCACTTCAATAACGCCTTCCTTACTATTCTAAACAGACTGGACTCCTCTTAAGCAACTGCCCTTAGATGCTGCTGTGCAGCACTTCAATGACGCCTTCCTTACTATTCTAAACAGACTGGACACCGCTTAAGTAACTGCCCTCAGATGCTGCTGTGCAGCACTTCAATGACACCATCCTTACTATTCTAAACAGACTGGACTCCTCTTAAGCAACTGCCCTTAGATGCTGCTGTGCAGCACTTCAATGATGCCTTCCTTACTATTCTAAACAGACTGGACACCTCTTAAGTAACTGCCCTCAGATGCTGCTGTGCAGCACTTCAATGACACCATCCTTACTATTCTAAACAGACTGGACTCCTCTTAAGCAACTGCCCTTAGATGCTGCTGTGCAGCACTTCAATGATGCCTTCCTTACTATTCTAAACAGACTGGACACCTCTTAAGTAACTGCCCTCAGATGCTGCTGTGCAGCACTTCAGTGACACCTTCCTTACTATTCTAAATACACTGGACTCCTCTTAAGCAACTGCCCTTAGATGCTGCTGTGCAGCACTTCAATGACACCTTCCTTACTATTCTAAACAGACTGGACGCCTCTTAACTAACTGCCCTTAGATGCTGCTGTGCAGCACTTCAATGATGCATTCCTTATGATTCTAAACAGACTGGACACCTCTTAAGTAACTGCCTTTAGATGCTGCTGTGCAGCACTTCAATGACACCATCCTTACTATTCTAAACAGACTGGACACCTCTTAAGCAGCTGCCCTTATATGCTGCTGTGCAGCACTTCAATGACACCTTCCTTACTATTCTAAACAGACTTGTACCTCCAAGAATAGTTAGAGTCAAAGCCAACTACATACGATGGTTAACCCATGAGACTCGTTCCCTCCTAAAACAAAGGGAAAAAGCACGGCAAACTTGGGCTAAAAATAAATCCCTCCAAAACCATTTAATTTACAAGCAACTGAGAAACAGTGTCAAACATCAAATTAAACTAGACAAACAACACTACTATTCTAATTTACAATGGAAATACAGAATGAATCCACAAAAAATTCAGTAACACAATCAATAACATACTTCATCCTGGCCAAACCACAACTACCCCCCCCCCCCAGCTTACCTGGTAACACACAAATATCGCTGAACAATTTAACATATTCTTCACTGAAAGTGTTTTAGCACTGACTAAGAAAAGCAAGTCTCCCACAATGCCAACACCCAACAATCCAAGCAATTTTGTAGATGCATTCTCATTTCAGACAGTCCCAAAACAAACTATTGCAAAACTATTAAAGAAGTTGAAACCCACTTCACTGGCAGCAGATAACTTGCCAGCAGAATATCTAAAATTAACAGCAGATGGTATTGCCTTCCCTGTGTCAGTACTTATAAACCCCTCTATAGCAGAACAGTATGTTCCAGCTATTTGGAAAATTGCATATATTACACGTTACACAAAGGAGGCAATTCAACAGAACTTACAAACTACCGGCCCATTGCTATACTTTCACCACTTTCTAAAATTCTGGAAAGGTGTATCCACTTTCAACTTCTTAAACACCTTCTAAACAATAATCTCCTCTCATCGTCACAGCGTGGATTCCAACCACATCATAGCACTACTACAGCTCTTCTGAGTTTCACAAATACTGTAAATAAATGCAGACACAATGGCAAAATAGTGTCTTCAGTCTTTTTGGACATGTCTAAAGCATTCAATGCAGTTTCCCATCCTAAGTTACTGTCCACTCTATTTAATCTTAATATCAACCCTGATGTTGTTAACTTGTTTCAAAGTTATCTATCTAGCCGCCAGCAAGCTGTGAAATGGAAGCAAGATCTATCCCCACTCCTTCCTGTTACACTTGGAGTCCATCAGGGTTCAATCCTAGGGCTCCTCCTCTTCAGCATATTTATAAATTATCTTAATACTGCCTCCTTTCAAACATCTATCATACAATATGCAGATGATTCAACCCTCGTATGTGCAGCATCCACAATAACTCAAATTCTTACAGTCACACAAAAAGCCTTCTCTGATATTGAAACGTTGCTAGCAAACTCACAACTCATTCTCAACCCTAATAAAACTAAACTTATGATCTTTCATCCATCTTAACCTACTAACCTTCCAGCTAACATTTATATCACTGCCAGTAATAATAGTAGGATTTTTCCAGATTTCCAAACAAAACTATTAGGTGCCATAATTGACAACAGACTAAAATCTGACATACAAATTTCTAACACAATCAAAAAGGATCACAAGAAAATGTCGATAATGTATAGAAACCAAACAGCAATAACATATAGAAACCAAAAATTCTCAACAGATGCTGCAAGAATAGCCATAACTAGAACAAACCTTCTCTCCTCACTCTTATATGCATCCCCCATACTTACCAACCTCAAAAAGTCAGAACTAAATAAATTAGAATCATGTTACAATAAGATTGCCAAATTTGCAACAGATTCCACACATTCAACCCATCACTGTCAATACCTCAAAAATCTTTCTAGGTCGGAACTATCTCATGTTATGAACTATAACCAGTTAATAATGGCTCATAAAATAATGCACAATCCTGACAACGTACCTTCCCTAATAAATCTTCTACAACCCTACTCTAACATGCGTAGTCTTCGATCATCTAACATAGACTTACTCCAAGTAACCAAAGTATCCAACAGAGCAGGCTACTCTCTTTACTCTAACTTTGTTGCTAAAAATTGGAATACCCTTCCACATAGTATTAGATCCAAAAGTAATCTTAATCATTTCAAAATATCTCTCAAAAGACACTTATTTGAAACTTGGCTTTGCACATGTAACACTCCAAGTTACTTATTAACTTAGCACTACTTATACAATTTGGCTGTAAGTACTAACTGTTAACAAATCCCTTCTAACAACACTACTTCTCTATAAGTAGTTACATTCCTAACTGCAACTCTCACCATGGAATATTACTAACTATGCACTACTTTGCCTAAGTATTTCTTCCTACTTAATTTCCTAACTAATGTTATGTTCCTCCATATATATAAGTTCCACCATATATTGGTCTATATTCAAGTGTTTAAAGTCTTGTTCTATTTGATACTATGTATATATTTTTGTTTTAAATTGTTATCCTGTAAATGTGTTAACACTCATTTTTTTTTGGTCTTTTTACTTGAAGTGATGACTTTGTATGTAAGCTTAAGCTGGAGCTTTTCTCCCCAGGCCTCCGCTGAAAATGGGCACTGTCCCAGTCGGACCATCCAGGTAAACAAATGTAAAATAAATAAATAAATCAGTCCCATTCTCAAACTGTCTTTGAGGCATAACTGTGACTGTACCTGTCTTTTGACTATGTAAAACTGCAAGTCATAGCTGTTTCCAGCAGAATGGTATGAAATAACTACTGCACCAATCAGTGTGAATGTCTTCACCACCATAAGCAACTAGTTTTGTACACTTAACTGAATCAAGTTTCTCACCAGCTTGTATTTTAGCAAACATTTGTGCTGATATAACATTACACTTGGACCCAGTGTTTATTTTAAGCTCTACAGGTTTTCCATTAATTCGTATAGTGCAAAATATTATACTCTTTGCTGACAACTGATAGTCTACTGTATTAACTGTTTCATCGATCACAGAGATGCCATCAGCATAAAAAGTTTGCTCACAGCTCTCTATCTGATCTACTTGCTTCTTCGGATACTCTCTTTTAATATGAGAATGCGGCACCCTAGACTTACAAAGCCTTTTGAAATGATTCCACTTTTTACATTTGTGACACTGCTGACCAAATGCTAAGCACTTCTATTGTTTAGGTTCATGACTGCCTCCACAATTGCGACAGTTAACAATGAGATTGTCTGGGGTAGCAGTCAACCTCTTCAGTTTATATTTATTTTTCATTTTAACTTTGTGTTGTACACGATCAACATTCACACTGGTAGATACTGTATGCATGCTTTTCTCATTTGTAAGCATATCTGTGTGCTTTTCTGTAAGCACATGTATTTGACAAATCTCAGTGGCTTTGCTCAATGTTAAATCACTATCTCAAAGCAAAATCTTTCTCATTGCATCATTATTAACACCTCACAAGCCTGTCTTTTATCAGCTCATATCATAAATCACCAAATCTGCATGTTTTTGCTTTATTTCTTAAGTCAGTCATATATGCTGCTATAGTTTTACAAAGCTTTTGATTTTTTTGTGTAAAATATGTGCCTTTCCATTGTAATATTCATTTCAGGGTTACACATTTCCCTAAATTTATGTTTTAAGCACTCAGGATCTTCCTGCTTTTCAGCCTGTATCACAAAATGGCAGATTCCTCCCTCCCCTGCATACACAGCAGGTGCATATACAAATGAACAGTCCCTCTCAATGGCTTCCAAGCCAGCTAAATTAAGAAGTATGAATGCTCTTGTACATGTGTCTTTATCAGAAAATGCAGCCTGTATGAAAATATCATATTCTTGCTCAAACACTCGCCATTTCTCTACAATATTATCAAATACCAGCGGTGCAGGCCTGCAAAATCCCTCTGCCATAACAACAAAATTCGTTTAAATATAAGCATTGACCAGGTGCTTGTAATTATGCCCACAAACACAACAATCTCTCTGAAATGGCTTTATTTTAACACACTGCGAATATTGTGAACATTCCAAAAACATTGGATACTTTGAATAGCTTTAGTTAATGTGAAAAAGTAGTACATTGCAAAGAAATTTGGTTGTTTTAGCTTTTTCGTGCATTTTAAATACTTCAGAAATGGTTTCAAACATTTCTGTAATTATTTTGAATACTTTTATAATAATGTTGCTATTTCAGACATTTAATTTATCTCGGTAATTATTTTGAGCATTTTGAATGCTTCGCCACTTATTCAGTGACTGAAAAATCAATGAAACAAGTTTAAGTACCTTTGAATAACCACTGACCTGTTTGCAAGTTCATTCCTGTATATTTCTCCACTTCTAACTTCTTGCCTCATGGCTTGTGTGCTGCTTTAACTTTGGATCCCACTTTTGACACCATGTCTCTTATCTCGTGTATTAAAAAAAAACGATAAAGCATTGTAATGGGTTCAACATATTTATTGTACATAAACACATCAGGAACTGTAACTGGAACATATACTTAAGCTAACTGACTGACTCATTACTTCAAACACACTTGAAGGTGCATCTCCATTCATGTCTGCATTCACTCTGACTGTCTGTACAAAATGGCACTGATCTTGCACATGCTCATTAACTTACATGCACATGCTATCTAGCTACAATGGCTGACTAGGTTCAAGATACACAATGATCTACAGTATACATGCCCATGCAAATGCTATTGAGAATAATGCAGACAGCACAGCAATGCTTGTATTGTGAAATACAAGCCATAACTAAGATTCAAATACATAAATATGTTCATAACAACAACTCACATTTGCAGTGTCAGTTGTGACAGTATAAAACAGTTTGCAAAGCAAAAAGCAGTAATTAGTATTATTGAGTTCTCTGGATCCAAACAGTCTCTCCTACTATAATACAATTTCCTTAGCTACAGAAGTACCTTTATATAGTAGAGATTCATCCCTCTCAGCACTGTGAATATGCAAAGAGGAGCATTGTTCATATTTTTTTTATTTTGTGAAGAATGGTTTGTCTCCCCTATTGCCAGTATCACAGCCATCTACACATCTAACTGCAAAGTACACAGGACAAAAGTCAGGAATTGTTGCAGTTGTATTTGTAATATCAATTGATACTATGTCACACATTGAGTATAGCTAGCCTCTTTTGTATATTCATAATATACTGTTTGTGGTGCATACTGATAAGAATCTGAACTGTGTCTTGTGAATGCCCTGGTGCTCTGGGATTCTAATCCAGATATGGCATTTTTTGTCTGAACATAATTGTGTTTAATGAGAATGTGTTCATATCAAAACACAGCAAAGTTGAGGAAATATCAAAAGTATACATGTCAACTACATGTTTTAGAATGTTATCTATATTCGTTTCCCCTTTATTTTGTTCTGTCATTTTAGTACTATTTGGCATTGTACAATCTGTTCTGGCAATGGTCCCTAACATTGGAATACAGTTCACATCCTATGGGAAAAAAAAAACATTTATTTTGGCTGACTTCTGTAGCACAAATTAACCTTGTACCACCGTGTGGTTGTCAGCACTCTGGAAAGTACTTAGCGAAGAAAATGCACCTATTAGGTAACTTTCTCTTTGTTTTCAAGGTTTAAGGGCAATGAGCTTAGAGAAAAAAGGACTACTGATGCAGGGTTTGAATCCAGTTAACTGATTATTTTACAGAATGTATATTTACTCACATTTTGTGATATCAGTGCAATGTTGTTTACAAATTATCTATTCTCAGTATTGCAACATGTGAGCTGTTGTCTGTCCACTTTTACATTATTTGGCATTAATTACAGTTCTAATGCTTTTTGCCAGAAATTAAATTGGTGATATATCAACGAGAAGTGAGAAGATGACATTGTCAATGTAATACCCTTCTTGATCTGGTTATTGCTAGGTATACCCTATGCTTGAGTTAAGTTTTCCTTTCAGCTTTCTCTCTGTTAATTATTTTTTTTCTAATCCCTTTTACACTTGTTCTACACTCATCCACATGCAAACATGGTTAACTTCCTAAGGAAAAAAATGAATAATTGAATTTAGGCTGCTTTCAGTGGTACAAAACAGCTGATACAGGGTTCAAATCCAGTTAACCGATAATTTTATGGGGGCGGGTGAATTCATATTTGCTTACATTTTGTGATATCATTGTGCTGTTGTTTAAAAATCAACTATTCTACGTATTAATAACAGCATGTGAGCTGTTGTCTGTCCACTTTCATATTATTTGTAATTAACCATACCTCTCAATCTGGAAACATCAAAAATCTGGACAAAGGCTCATGAAAAGTAGGTACAATTGACCAAAAATCTGGACAATGATTAAAAAAAGAAATGTAGAACTATGCACAATTGCTAGAATCATCTTCCATTCTAACTGAACAAAAGAATATAAATGAACATTCACACATAAATACACAAATACAATTTTCCAGTACTCAAGCTCCAACTAAAACACAGTGATGCTCTTGATAAAGACACTAGTATACAGTCATACTGCAAAGAAAAGGAGATTGCCAAAAAGCAAATAGAATAGACTGGATTAATGACGTACTTACAATGTATTTTGTCAGTGCTTCAAAGTTAATTTTCACCACACATAAAACACAGTCAGTCAATACAGTAATAAATATACAGAATGATAGATAATGTTATGAACCTCAGCATTTTTGGGACTCATGATCATGAAATGAGAATTTTAAAGACAAAATGCTTCAGTTATGCAAAAGCTCTTCCATTTTAGACAGCATCTTTTTAAAGCCGTAAATGGTACCAAACACTGCTATGAACTCTTAATAGGATGTCAGTTACTTACACAGGAGGGTGTAAAACCCAGATAAAATAATAAAAAGAGTAATGTAAGACATCATAGGGGCAGCAGTTACTGTAGCATATTGCATGGTTATGTACTCATAGTAGTTAACTCCTGTCATTATGTATACCTTAAATGGGTTTTATTCTGAGCAACAGCAACCAAGTACACAACACACCAAGTATGGCTCAGGAACATGACACAGGTCTCAAGACATATGAATACGTGAATGTTGGGAGCTTAACATATATACAGCAATCAATCTAATGCCTGACATTTTATTTTATTTAACATTTGTTAACCAGGAAAGTCCTACTTGGAACAAAGCCAATTTTCAGCAGAGGCCTGGGGAGAAATGCTCCAGATGCATGTCTTTGTAATGTGTGGGGAAACCCACACAAATGCAGGGAGGACATGCAGACTCCACACAGAAGGCACCCTAGCTGAGAATCCAACTGGAGAACCTCTTGCTGTGAGGCAACAATGCAGCTGCTACACCACTGTGCCCTCCATAAGTATGACATACTTATTTTCAGGATATTCCAGAAAACAACACCCACCTCTCAAATGTGATGATAAGCTGATCACAGCAGTCATTATAGTTAATACAATTATATCTGAGAATGGGAACAGCAAGAGTAGATACTTGTTTTACAACTGTGTACACATCCTACAGTGGTGACAGTTAGCACCTTCCACCCCGGCTCCACCCCTCCACCCCCCAGAAAAAGGTTTGGTGAGCACGCTATCCATTCAAAGCACTTGGAACTTACAGAATTTCAAGACCCTATACCAAAAATGCTACACTTGACTAACAGAATGTAACTGTCGCTCAGACACAGCCATACAAATTATTTTAAAAGATAAATGAACAAAAAATGAGCAGGCAGTAATGGGATAAGAACCAAAAATGAACCACAGTAGAGAAAGAACTATCCGATCAACACTGCTGCGTGATTGTTTGTGAAAATGCTTACCGTTGGTTTTTTTTATCGTTTGTTGTTTTATTAAAGTTTACTCCTATCTCGGCCATATCGATTGGACAGTTCTTTCAGTAATCAACAGAATAAACAGGCAAATGCAATTTGACAAGTTATAATGAAAACGTATAAATCACTAGCATTTCTAGTCTGGTATATCACTTTTTGTCAAAAAGCTTCTCCAAGGGTCACAGTTTCAATTTGGGAAACTAAAGTAAATAACTTTTACTGCCCCGGAGTCCACCCCCTAGTGCCACTTTAGCCACCACAAGCCAACTCCATAAGTACTAACCATATCTCAATGTACCTACATTCTTCAAGGCTACCCTACCTGGCTCCATTTGAAACTTTCCCTCTCTGACTCCAGAGGGTTGGACCCACCCCTCCCCCTGCACCAGCTCAACACCCTGGGAGGTGAGTTTGGAACTTGCTTTAGGGAGCCTGCTCCTGTCACACAATCCATTGTTCAATCAATTAACTTCCAATGAGAAATAATTCACAAATGGACACTATTAAACTAGTGCTGCATGAAGCTGGCCAACATCTAGGGTCCCCAACACCTTCAATTGAAAGGCCCTACTCAAACCCAATCCATTACACAGCAGCAACACGTGTTCCATGTCCCAGGGAAAACTGAGCACATAATGTAAAGCTTGCCTTTTAAATGATTACATCTTCACGGAGAATCTATATTTGGATTTGTTTGGAATTACTGGTAGTTTTAGGTAACGGGAGATACCATCAGGCATTCTAAAACAACTTAGAAAGTATGGTGAAAAACAAAAACTGCAAACAAATAAAAAATGGAGAAAAGGCCACACTGAATCCAACAATAAAGTAAAAGTTAGCGCTTTCGTTTACTGAAATTAGCAAACTTCTTCAGACAAAGATAAGAAAAAATGAGTACACTTATATAAATTTACAAATCATGACACCATTTCCTTATAAAATAAACCAAGCCTCAATTTAAAGTGCCAAATCACCTTCATGGTAACAAGACAAGTAAATACAACCTATTCAAGAAATACAAATATGTAAATGTGTCAAAGCAATGAATGTATCAAGTCACAAATATACACATATATAAAAAAACACATATAAGAATATATATATAAAAAAATAAAAAATAAAAATAGTATATATCTCTCATTTAAATATTATAAGGACTATATATATATATATTTATATGTAACCCTATCTAATCAAGGCCCTCAATTTCAAAATACTTTTAATAGAAACTGAATCATTCAAGCCCGGGGGAGCTAAAGCGTTCAGTTTCAGTTGCCAAATAAGTTCTTTCTCATCTAACTTCAAATCCATTGGTCCAACCCGAATGTTGTCAAATATTTTTTCAATAACTAGAAACCTAAACTCATGCTTAGGAAAAGCATTAATATGCCTAGCTAGTGCATTATTCAAATTCATTTTATCAATTGCATACATATGCTCATAGATTCTACTTTTGAGGGGTCTTTCGGTTTTGCCCACATAAAAGGCAGGACATTTCAAACATGAGCTCAAATAAACCACCCCCCTTGTGTTGCAATTTAATTTATCATTGATGTAATATTTTTTTTGCCATTTATAACAAAAAAAGTGACAACATTAATATATTTACACCAACAGCAAGTCTCACAATTAAACATGCCACAATGTGGTAAGTGGCATTTTAAGATGCCATTTTCAAGAAGGACTTTCAAATTCGTTTTACTATCAAAATGTCGATCGCCCATCGTCGAATGTACAGACTGTCAACTCCTTTATGTGAAAGCTGTAATGCCGATTCCTCAAGATATCGAACTAAAACACCGAACGTCGACATTTCCGACCGCTACACCACAAAACAAGTGCTACCATGGGTCCAACAGGGGGCGAGATTTTGCATTTCGGAATATCGGTGTTCGACATCCCAACAGTTGCTGTTCAGAGTTCGCGTTAGTGGTGTCAACGATGGGCGATCGACATTTTGATAGTAAACCTTCAAATTCCTACCTTTCCTAAATACCACAAAAGGAGAATCACCCACATGGTTTCTAATCGAAATATCATCCAACAGAAAAAAAATAATTCTTAAAAATAATTGATCTCAATAGAGGGGCATCAATGGAAAAACATGGTAATAAAACTCAATCTAGCTATATCAGCATCAGAGGGTACACACAATTGATTAGAGTCAGATGTTGTACTATTAAGGCCTATTGTTAATTGATTACAATTAACACCTACATGATCCATATGAGTGTTCAAATGACTGCCATCTGATTCAACAATACTATAACTGTCATCTACAATCAATAAAGGTTTAAATAAACCACTCAATCTTTTAGAAGAGACCTCATCAATGAGATCATCCACTAATTTAATGGGGTATCCACGTTTAATAAACATTTCCTTCAATAGGTTGCATTCATCCATAAAATCACATTCCAAAGAAAGCATCCTTGCAGCCCATACTAGTTGGCCTTTAACAACCCCTCTCTTCTGGGGGAAAGGATGGCAACTAGAAAAATGAAGGAATGCATTTGAATAAGTAGATTTTCTAAAAATTTTTGAAATATACTTATTCAAAGAAACGTTTTTAATCAATTCCACTTCAAGAAAGGAAATTCTATCAGTCTTAAATTCCCATGTGAATTCCAAAAATTTCATGAATTTAGTAATATGCTCAACAAATAATTTAGGAAATTTCACAAAGAACTGTTAAATCTGTTCAACCGACAAGGAGTTGAGTTTATGGAGTTATTGGTCAAAGACTATTGCATCCAGATGGACAGTTTGAAGGTTGAACTGGCTGAATTGGATTCTAGTATTCATTTGGATAAAGACATTTTGTGTTATAAATATGATTTTTTGCATATTTTTTCAAGTATTGAAAATGCTTTGTCAAAAATTAAAGAGAACAAAATTAGGAAACTCAACAGGGATTCTTTAGCTTATGGGAAGGGTTTAGCATATCCTTCACCTCCTTCTAATTTGAATGGGAATGCTAATTTAGGTTTGAATAGGGGCTTGATTGATTCGGGTAACAATTCTATCAATGTTGACAATAATGGGAGTTTAATGAATGATACTACATCGAATGATGTGTCCCCGATTAGAAGAAGTGAGAGGCTTGCTAATATACACACTAGTAATAGTGTGAACAACAATAGTGATATTAACACCGATGGCTTAGCTCTACCTCAGGGTTTTCAGGGGTGCAAGAAAGTAAACACCGGTGGACAACAAAATCATCCACAACAGCAACAATTATGGAAGAAGAAAGCTCAGAACAGGAGGAGGAGATATATATTTCTCCCTGTTCTGTAAGTCACCTTAGCCCTGTTAGGATTCAACAGAAATCTGTTCAAATTTTACTGAACAGCACACATGATTTCAGAATTTATAATTATTCTACATTTGTTCCTGCTCCTTTACTTATTGATGTTCTTGCTAAGGGCCTGACTTTTGTCCCCTCTATTAGAAGCAATTTGGCGAGAACTCTTATTGACCTTAAGACCTTTACCAGGAAATTGAATTTGAATGTGTTGTTCAGTAACAATTCTAGTCTTATTAAAGACTTTAGGGTTGCTAGTGTATTTAATCCTGCTCTATACCCTTCCATACTATTATTCGAAAAAATTTGTGAGAATGATTTTAGGACACTCTTGAACAATAGAATGTTGTTTAGTACAGAATTATGTAACCTGTCTCGACTAGAGAGGGATGTGTTAGAAGATATGAGGTTTGCTAACATTTGTGTTATTAAACCTGACAAGGGGGGTGGGTTGTTTTTAATGGATAATGAGGATTACAATAACAGTATGTGTTCACTTTTGGCAAATGAGGCCTATGTTAAAGTTTCACTTAATGAGATTAATGGGGCATACCAACGAATTAAAGGCTTTATTAATGATTTATTTATTGAAGGATGCATTGATGTAGATTTATTCAATTTTCTTTCCATCTCTCACCTTCTTACCCCTACCTTGTTTGGCTTACCTAAAATCCACAAAAATTTGGATAAACCCCTTTTTTCATCCTATTATTGATGGGAGACAATCTATCGCATATGGTTGTGCTAAATATGTGGATGTTAAGCTTAAGGAAGCTTTGAGAAATGAAACCCAGATCTGCAAGAATTCGTGGGCATTTTGGGGGGCCATGAATGATCTCCCATTTTCTGAGAACCTTAATTTCCTCACAATTGATGTCCATGATTTATATACCATTATTCCTCAGGACATCTGTTGTGAATGGCTCAGGGATTTTTTGCTGGAACAATGTTTTGATGGTCCCTCTATTGACTTAGTTATTTACCTGTTAGAGTTGTTTTTAAATAACAACTATTTTTTATTTAACAAGGATTTTTATGTGCAGAAATCAGGTGTGGCCATGGGCTCTCCCTGTGGGGCAACGTTTGCAAACACAGTGATGGCTTATTGGGAGAAACAATTCCTGTTTAAGGAATTGGTTTTCCAAGAAAGGGCCGCATGGTACACTCATTATTTGGACTACATTTTCATACTTTGGCGAGGTGATAAATCTTCTGCTAAATTATTTGTTGAGCATATTACAAAATTCACAATTTTTTTGGAATTCACATGGGAATTTAAGACTGATAGAATTTCCTTGACATGGAATTGATTAAAAATTTTTCTTTGAATAAGTATATTTCAAAATTTTTTAGAAAATCTACTTATTCAAATGCATTCCTTCATTTCTAGTTGCCATCCTTTCCCCCAGAAGAGAGGGGTTGTTAAAGGCCAACTAGTATGGGCTGCAAGGATGCTTTCTTTGGAATGTGATTTTATGGATGAATGCAACCTATTGAAGGAAATGTTTATTAAACGTGGATACCCCATTAAATTAGTGGATGATCTCATCAATGAGGTCTCTTCTAAAAGATTGAGTGGTTTATTTAAACCTTTATTGATTGTAGATGACAGTTATAGTATTGTTGAATCAGATGGCAGTCATTTGAACACTCATATGGATCATGTAGGTGTTAATTGCAATCAATTAACAATAGGCCCTAATAGTACAACATCTGACTCTAATCAATTATGTGTTCCCTCTGATGCTGATATAGCTAGATTGAGTTTTATTACCACTTTTTCCACTGATACCCCTCTATTGAGATCAATTATTTTTAAGATTTTTTTTTTTCTGTTGAATGATATTTTGATTAGAAACCATGTGGGTGATTCTCCTTTTGTGGTATTTAGGAAAGGTAGGAATTTGAAAGTCCTTCTTGAAAATGGCATCTTAAAATGCCACTTACCACATTGTGGCATGTTTAAATATGAGGCTTGCCGATGGTGTAAATATATTAATGTTGCCACTTTTTTGTTATAAATGGCAAAAAATATTACATCAATGATAAATTCAATTGCAACACAAGGGGTGGTTTATTTGAGCTCATGTTTGAAATGTCCTGCCTTTTATGTGGGCAAAACCAAAAGACCCCTCAAAAATAGAGTCTATGAGCATATGTATGCAATTGATAAAATGAATTTGAATAATGCACTAGCTAGGCATATTAATGCTTTTCCTAAGCATGAGTTTAGGTTTCTAGTTATTGAAAAAATATTGACAACATTAGGGGTGGACCAATGGATTTGAAGTTAGATGAGAAAGAACTTATTTGGCAACTGAAACTGAATGCTTTAGCTCCCCCAGGCTTGAATGATTCAGTTTCTATTAAAAGTATTTTGAAATTGAGGGCCTTGATTAGATAGGGTTACATATATATATATATATATATATATATATATATATATATACATATATATATATATATATATATATATATATATATATATATATATATATATATAAATATATATATTCCTTATAATATTTAAATGAGAGATATATACTATTTTTATTTTTCATTTTTTATATATATATTCTTATATGTGTTTTTTTATATATGTGTATATTTGTGACTTGATACATTCATTGCTTTGACACATTTACATATTTGTATTTCTTGAATAGTTTGTATTTACTTGTCTTTTTACCATGAAGGTGATTTGGCACTTTAAATTGAGGCTTGGTTTATTTTATAAGGAAATGGTGTCATGATTTGTAAATTTATATAAGTGTATTCATTTTTTCTTATCTTTGTCTGAAGAAGTTTGCTAATTTCAGTAAACGAAAGCATTAACTTTTACTTTATTGTTGGATTCAGTGTGGTCTTTTCTCCATTTTTTATTTGTTTGCAACTTAGAAAGTATCCTTGACATGCACATGGTGTTTTTTCACAAAAAATAAATAAATAAATAATGCAGTTGTAGAGTTTGCTAGA
Organism: Protopterus annectens; assembly: GCF_019279795.1. Taxonomy (NCBI): domain Eukaryota; kingdom Metazoa; phylum Chordata; order Ceratodontiformes; family Protopteridae; genus Protopterus; species Protopterus annectens. Next base: position 1,166,917,899 of record NC_056737.1, on the reverse strand, counting down.
AAAAGTTATATAATTTGATAGAAAGTTTGACAAGGTCTTCTGTAGAATTTATGTTGTCTTTTGCAATGCACCACCTCTTGAGCCTGTCTTATTTTAATAACCAGGAATAGCACTGTATAATGACTGATTTTAGTAACTAATTTTTAATCCTACATCTGGCACCTCACCTCCACTACTGTGGAGCACTATGTGCATGATGACATCAGCGAGCATATGGGTAACATAAATAAATACAAAAAAATGACATTGAGATTGAAAAGGGACACTCAGGAATTTGTGGCACCCTATTATTTTGAGCCCCAAAATGGTATTTTCTAAGCAATTTGGTACAGTTGAGAGGTATACATTAACTGCAAGTTTGATAATGTGTACACAAAGTACAATTCTGATGTTGCAAGGAGATGTGAGAAGGATAAATATGTCACAGTAATGCATTTCTTGCTCTGGCCATAGCTAGATATACCCAGTGGTTGAATTAATTTTACTGTCAGTTTTTTTTTTTCTTTCTCTCATATTTTTTTCTAATGCCTTTTGCATTTGAGCTCCACTTGGCAAAGTACAAACACGGTTCATTGCCTAAAAATAAGTTTGAAACTTAATTTAGGCTGCCTTTTGAAGTGCAGGCACATCTGGTGGTGGTGCACAGCTGTCAGCACTCTGGATATTGTCCTCTGCATTTGTGCAATGACTGGCACTGAGCGCCAACTGCAACTCAGGCTAAGTGGAAGTACAGAGCTTATGGCAAAATATTGTGAGTTTTTGCATTCAGACACATTGCTCTGATGCCTTTTGCCTTTCTGTGCTTAGCTGTATATAGTCAGGCTAATCTGCTGAACATGTTGAAGAGTTCAAAATAAAGCATACAGTTGTCATGAGGGTAATGATAAGTAATACCTACTCCTGTTGATATATGGGACCTTTCTGAACTAGGATTTCCTATGTGTGGCCTGTTTAGATAATACTCAGGTCTGTATTGACATATATGGGACCTTTCTGAAGTAGGACTTCCTAAGTCTGGTCTCTTTACATAATGTATGTCTGTGCATGTTTCTGGGAGGTATAGTGACAGATAAGTAACACCTTAATGTTAAATGTGCTGTGTCCACTTCCACTGAGGAGAATACATTTAACTTTGGACACAGCTCCCCCAGCACTTTATTAGAACCATCCTCTTTACAACACACTGATGAGGTCATTCTGTCAAAAGTGCAATCTCTCTCCTTAAGAGTCAAACTTTTCCTGTGGTGCTTGTGACTAATAGTGTGCTCTCTAGATTGTGTAACTAGATAAGTAGGAGGTTCAGTTCTCACCATGGCGAAAGGATGTGTGTGGCAGCAATATTAGGTACATGCAGCTTCCTGAAAAGGCATGCGGTATCAAGTTCCAGTGGGGGTAAAAAATTTAACCTGGATGAATATTCCACCATCTGCTTATCCTAGTTTTACCACAAGCATCTTCTCTGCAATACAGCAATGAGATCATCCTGTCAAAAGCGCACTCTCTCTCCATAACAGTTAGACTGCTCCTGTGGCACTTGGGGCTAACACTATGTTCTTTCATTCATTTAATGTTTAGGTAGGTGGTTCAAGTCTGACAGTGATGAACCTGGGTGTCTGTGTGGGTCTATATCAGTTCTCTGAAAACCCTTTCAAGCGAACACTACACTGTCGACCTGTATTCAGCAAAATTCACTTCTGCGATTCGCTGAATACTTACAGGGCAAAGACATAGTTGGTCAACTACACAACTTTGCCCTTTTATCCACTGTAGTGCGATCTTGGAGTTGGTATATTTAGTTAGGGAGGGTGCAGCCTCCACATCAGGGCTGTGGGGGCACAGACCCCCCCCACATGGGTGGGTTTGGTTTAGCTAGATTTGGGTCCATTGGGTTGTGGGGCAAGTACTTGCTCTTTAAGTATTCAGCGAATCGCAGAAGTGAATTTCATTGAATACGGGTCAACGAAGTTGCATTCACTGGAAAGGTTTTTCAGTGAACTAATATAGACCTATCTGTGCGGTCCTAGTGTTATGGAAGCAAACCTACAGCAACAGATATGTTGTGCCCACTTCCACTCATGAGAAAACTTTAACTGTGGATACAGCTCCCTTTGCAATTTATCTCACTTTTAATGCAAACTTCTTAGCTGCAACACAGTGATGAGGTCATCTTGTCAAAAAAATACACTTCCCCCCTAGGAGTCAGACTTGTCTTGTGATGTTGGTAGCTAATACCATGCTCTTTACATTGTAGAACCAGATAGGCAGGAAGTTCAAATCTCACAGAGGAGAACTTGTATGTGTCTTTAATGTCAGTGATATATAGTTTCCCGAATGGTCGTGCTGTATCAACTTCAATTCAGCAGAAGATTTTAACATGGGAGAGGATGCTTCTATCCCCTTAACCCAATTTAACCACAGCCATCTTCTCTCAGTCCCAATAAAGATGTCAAGATGTCAAAATTGCACACTGTGCTCTTACTCACTCACTCACTCACTCACAGTTCTCCTGTTGTGCTTGTGGCTATTTCTATGTTGTATAGATTGTGTAAATAGATAGGTAGGGGGTTGAATCCAACATTTGGTAAATGATGCCAGTGTATTTACTGTCATGCACAGTTTTGTCCATGACAATATTCCTTACGTAAAATTCACTTAAGAGACATAAAATCTCTGGCAGAGGACTACACCATAGATTGGTATTATCTCCAGATAATAAACATTTTTGGAAAAACAATGCTTACATCATGCTATAAATAAGAGCCACATCAAAGAGCTCATATGAGTTACCCTGTGATGCTGACTGTTGATAGTGTCCTATCTGGACTGGGTAAGTACAGAGGGAGGGTTTGAATCAGGCAATGATGAGCTGCTATCTGTGGCTGTTTGTTAAGCTGTGTATAGAAGTCTTTGTAATGCATGTAGTATGTGTAGGTGTGTAAAGAAGGATTGCAGTGCATGTAGTATGTGTAAGTGTGTACAGAAGGTTTGTAAAGCATGCTGTATATGTAGGTGAGTATAGAAGGCTTGTAATGCATGTAGTATGTGAATGTGTGCACAGAAGGTTTGTAATGCATGTAGTATGTGTCAGTGGGCACAGATCCTTACAATGCATGTAATATGTGTAGGTGTGTACAGAAGGTTTGTAATGCATGTAGTAGGTAGGTGTGAACAGACAGCTTGTAATGCATGTAGTATGTGTTGATATGTACAGAAGGCTTGTAATGCATGTAGTATGTGTAAAAATGTACAGAAGGCTTGTAATGCATGTAATATGTGTAGGTGTGTACAGAAGGCTTGTAATGCATGTAGTATGTGTAGGTGTGAATAGAAGGCTTGTAATGCATGTAGTATGTGTAGGTGTGTACAGACGGCTTGTAATGCATGTAGTATGTGTAGGTGTGTACAGATGGCTTGTAATGCATGTAGTATGTGTAGATATGTACAGAAGGCTTGTAATGCATGTAGTATGTGTAGGTGTGTAGAGACAGCTTGTAATGCATGTAGTATGTGTAAGTGTGTACAGAAGGCTTGTAATGCATGCAGTATGTGTAGGTGAGTACAGAAGGCATGTAATGCACATAGTATGTGTAGGTGTGTATAGAAGGCTTGTAATGCATGTAGTATGTGTAGGTGTGTACAGAAGGCTTGTAATGCATGTAGTATGTGTAGGTGTGTACAGATGGTTTGCAATTAATGTCGTATGTGTAGCTGTGAACAGAAGGCTTGTAATGCATGTAGTATGTGTAGGTGTGTACAGAAGCCTTGTAATGCATGTATTATGTGTAGGTGTGTAGAGAAGGCTTGTAATGCATGTAGTATGTGTAGGTGTGTACAGATGGCTTGTAATGCATGTAGTATGTGTAGGTGTGTACAGAAGGCTTGTAATGTATGTAGTATGTGTATGTGTGTACACACGGCTTGTAATGCATGTAGTATGTGTAGGTGTATACAGAAGGCTTGTAATGCATGTAGTATGTGTAGGTGTACAGATGGTTTGTAATGCATGTAGTATTTGTACGTGCGTACACATGGCTTTTATTGCATTTAGTATGTTTAGGTGCATACAGAAAGTTTCTAAGGCATGTAGTATGTGTAGGTGTGTACAGAAGGCTTACATTGCATGTAGTATGTTTAGCTGTGTACAGAAGGCTTGTAATGCATGTTGTAATTGTAGATGTGTACAGAAGGTTTGTAATGCATGTAGTAGGTGTGTACAGTAGGCTTGTAATGATGTAGTATGTGTTGGTGTGTACAGAAGGCTTGTCATGCATGTAGTATGTGTAGGTGTGTACAGAAGGCTTGTAATGCATGTAGTATGTGTATGTGTATACCAAAGTCTTGTAATGTATTTAGTATGTGTAGGTGTGTACAGAAGGCTTGTAATGCATGTAGTATTTGTAGGTGTGTACAGAAGGCTTGTAATGTATGTATTATGTGTACGTGTGTACAAACGGCTTGTAATGCATGTAGTATGTGTAGGTGTATACAGAAGGCTTATAATGCATGTAGTATGTGTATGTGTGGACAGAAGGCTTGTAATGTATGTATTATGTGTAAGTGTGTACCCACGGCTTGCAATGCATGTAGCATGTGTATGTATATACAGAAGGCTTGTAATGCATGTAGTATGTGTAGGTGTATACAGAAGGCTTGTAATGCATGTAGTATGTGTAGGTGAGTACAGAAGGTTTGTAATGCATGTAGTATGTGTATGTGTATACCAAAGTCATGTAATGCATGTAGTATGTGTACGTATGTATAGCAGGCTTGTAATGCATGTAGTATTTGTAGGTGTGTACAGAAGGCTAGTAATGATGTAGTAAGTGTACCTGTGTACAGAAGGCTTGTAATGCATGTAGTATGTGTAGATGTGGACATAAGGCTTGTAATGTATGTATTATGTGTACATGTGTACACACAGCTTGTAATGCATGTAGTATGTGTAGGTGTATACAGAAGGCTTGTAATGCATGTAGTATCTGTAGGTGTATACAGAAGACTTGTAATGCATGAAGTATGTGTAGCTGTGTACAGAAGGCTTGTAATGCATGTAGTATGTGTAGGTGTGTAAAGAAGGCTTGTAATGCATGTAGTATGTGTATGTGTATACCAAAGTCTTGTAATGAATGTAGTATGTATAGGTATGTATAGCATGCTTGTAATGCATGTAGTATTTGTAGGTGTGTACAGAAGGCTTGTAATGATGTAGCATGTGTAGGTGTGTACAGAAGGTTTGTAATGCATGTAGTATGTGTAGTTGTGTACAAAAGGTTTGTAATGCCTGTAGAATGGGTAGGTGTGTACAAACAGCTTGTAATGCATGTAATATGTGTAGGTGTGTTCAGACGGCTTGTAATGCATGTAGTATGTGTAAGTGTGTACAGAAGGCTTCTAATGCACACAGTATTTATAGGTGTGTACAGAAGGCTTGTAATGCATGTAGTATTCGTAGGTGTGTATAGAAGGCTTGTAATGCATGTAGTATGTGTAGATGTGTACAGAATGCTTGTAATGCATGTAGTATGTGTAGGTTTGTACAAAAGGCTTGTAATGCATGTAGTATGTGTAGATGTGTACAGAATGCTTGTAATGCATGTAGTATGTGTAGGTTTGTACAAAAGGCTTGTAATGCATGTAGCATGTGTAGGTGTTACAGAAAGCTTGTAATCCATGTAGTATGTGTAGGTGTGTACAGAAGGTTTCTAATGCATGTAGTATGTGTACCTGTGTACAGAAGGTTTGTAATGCATGTAGTATGTGTAGGTGTGGACAGAAGGCTTGTAATGTATGTATTATGTGTACATGTGTACACACGGCTTGTAATGCACGTAGTATGTGTAGGTGTATACAGAAGGCTTGTTATGCATGTAGTATGTGTAAGTTTGTACAGAAGGCTTGTAATGTATGTAGTATGTGTACGTGTGTACACATGGCTTGTAATGCATGTTGTATGTGTAGGTGTATACAAAAGGCTTGTAATGCATGTAGTATGTGTAGGTGTATACAGAAGGCTTGTAATGCATGTAGTATGTGTAGGTGTATACAGAAGGCTTGTAATGCATGTAGTATGTGTAGGTGTGTACACAAGGCTTCTAATGCATGTAGTATTTTTAGGTGTGTACAGAAGGCTTGTAATGTAGTATGTGTAAGTGTGTACAGAAGTTTTGTAATGCATGTAGTATGTGTAGTTGTATACGGAAGGCTTGTAATGCATGTAGTATGTGTAGGTGTGTACAGAAGGCTTGTAATGCATGTATTATGTGTAGGTGTGTATAGAAGGCTTGTAATGCATGTAGTATGTGTAGGTGTTTACAGAATGCTCGCAATGCATGTAGTATGTGTAGGTGTTTACAGATGGCTTGTAATGCATGTAGTATGTGTAGTTGTGTACGGAAGCCTTGTAATGCATGTAGTATGTGCAGGTGTGTACAGAAGGCATGTAATGTATGTAGTATGTGCAGGCATGTATAAAAGGCTTGTAATGCATGTAGTATGTGTAGGTGTGTATAGATGGCTTGTAATGCATGTAGTATGTGCAGCTGTGTATAGAAGGCTTGTAATGCATTTAGCATGTATAGGTATGTACAGAAGGTTTCTAATGCTTGTAGAATGTGTGGGTGTGTACAGAAGGCGTGCAATGCATGTAGTATGTGTAGGTGTGTACGGAATGCTTGTAATGCATGTAGTATGTGTAGGTGTGTCCAGAAGGCTTGCAATGCATGTAGTATGGGTAAGTGTGTACAGAAGCCTTGTAATGCATGTAGTATGTGTAGTTGTGTACAGAAGGCTTGTAATGCATGTAGTATGTATAGGTATGTATAGAAGGCTTGTAATGCATGTAGTATGGGTAGGTGTGTGCAGATGGCTTGTAGTGCATGTAGTATGTGTAAGTGTGTATAGAAGACATGTGATGCATGTAGTATGTACAGGTGTGTACAGAAGGTTTGTAATGCATGTAGTATGTGTAGGTGTGTACAGAATGCTTGTAATGCATGTAGTAAGTGTAGGTGTGGACAGAAGCCTTGTGATGCATGTATTTTGTGTAGGTGTGTATAGAAGGCTTGTAATGCATGTAGTATGTGTAGGTGTTTACAGAATGCTTGTAATGCATGTTCATAGGTTCATAGGTTCATACTAGGCTATCTGCCCTAGGGCATTTATAAGCCTAGCCAGAGTGTGTGTGGCTTTCGCCACTCCTTGGGATGAGACTACTACGCCCATTTAGGGTTTAGTTTACTGTGTCTCTGTCTAGTAGTGACACAGAGATGACCCCCGGGGTAAACCTACGATCTCCCATCCACTCGTCAAGATTTCTCTTGAAGAGAGGTAGTGAGGGGCTCTGCCTAACATGGACTGGGATTCTGTTCCACAGTGTAGGGAGCCTCTGGGTTATGAATCTGTCCCTCCAGCATGTCCTATTTATTTCTGTGTTGAGGTTCACATCTCTTGCTCTCGTGGCTCTGATGGATTTGGATTTTCTGAGGTGGAGCATGTCCATTAATTCCGGATTGGACATGGCCTTGTACGTCAGGCATAGATCACCTCTGAGTAGGCGGTATGCGACTGAATAGAGCTGGAGTTTCTTCAGCCGGGCAGCATATGACATATGTTTGAGACCCTTTATCCTCTCGGTGAGGAACTTTTGGGGTCTTTCTAACTGCTGTAGGTGTCGGGTAAGATACATCCCAAATGGGGCATTGTACTCAATCATGGGCCTGATAAGAGAAGAGTACAGGGGCACAATGACCTCTCTTGATCTAGATGTGAATCCCTTCATGATAAGGTGGGCAATATAGAAGGTCTTCCTAACCACCTTGGCAATGTGAGTGTCAAATGAGAGGTTACTGTCGACTTCGGTCCCTAGGTCCCTGATTACCTCTTCCGTACTTAATGGATTACCACCTATGTGGTAATTTGTGGGTACCTTGTTTTTCCCAAAGGGTATGACTATACATTTTTTGGCGTTCAGTTTAAGGCCATGGCTCTGGCACCAATTATCCATTTCTATGAGGCCTTTCTGAAGGATGCTTGTGTCCGCTAGAGTATCAATTATGGCGCCCAGTTTGCAGTCATCTGCGAACTTTGTCAGCCACAATCCTCCTATGTTTGCTTGCACCTCGGAAAAATAAATGCCGAACAAGAGGGGTCCCAGGACTGAGTCCTGTGGTACACCGCTTGTGACTGGCTTAGAGTCTGACATGGTTCCAGCAATTCTGACCTTGTGGGTTCTGTCCTTGAGCCAGTTTGCAACCCATCTTGTGACATATGGGTTTACATTTAAGCTGGTGAGTTTGTCAATGATGCCCGAGTTGGGTATTGTGTCGAAGGCTTTTGCAAGGTCAAGGTAGGCTGTGTGAACTGCCTTACCCTCATCAATGGCCTTAGTGACTGTTTCAAAAAAGTCAACTATGTTCAAAAGGCAGGATCTGCCTTTGACAAAGCCGAATTGGGTAGGATCCAATGTCTGTAGGTCCCCAATGTCTTTGTTAATGAGTTCCATAATGATCCTTTCCATAGCTTTGCAGACCAGGCTCGTCAAGCTTATGGGGCGGTAATTTCCAGGGTCCGTAGAAGCACCTCCTTTGTGGAGCGGGACCACTGTTGCTGTACGCCACTCTTTGGGTACGTATCCTGTAGTAAGGCTAAGCTTAAACAGCAGCCTTATGTGCGGGTTTAGTTCCTCTTGCAGTTCATGTAGCACGCAGCCCGGGACACCGTCTGGTCCCATTGATGCTGTGTTTTTAGCTTTGGAGAGGGCGGCTCTCACCTGGGCATCTGAGATGTTAGGGAGGCTACACACTGTTGGGATAGATATTTCTCCTTTTGGGGGGGAGGGGGCAGAGAAATTTGCACTGAACCTGTTTGCCAGAATGTTGGCAATATCTGTGGGTTCAGTGTATTTTGCGTCATTTTGGACTAACTCTGAGCATATCTGGGAGTTTCCACCCAGGTTTCTAACATAGCTAAAAAAGGCCTTGTGATTGTCTTTTGTGCCTTTTGTGATTTTTCTCTCAAAGTTGGCCTTGGATGATTTTATGAGTGATCAAAGTTTTTTGCTAGTACTGATCAGAGATGCCTTCCCTTTTGGGGATTTTGCTCTGTCATGTAGTAGCTTCCTCCTCCTGTTGTAAAGTTTGTTAATGGCTGGGGTCCACCAGACAGGATGCCTGCCTTTGTGGGAATGGGTCTTGGTTTTATTAGGGATTGCATGATCAATGCATTCTTGAAGGTGTCCGTAGAAGGCATTTATAAAGGATTCAGCTGTGTGGGTTGTGGTTTCCACTGGCCCAGGGGCCTTGAAAGATACCACTTCAGTCTTAAGAAGTGTGAAGTCGGCTTTTGAGAAATTTTTCACTGTGGTCTTCTGTGCAGGGGGTGGGGGTGGGATGTAGATTTCCAGTGAGATTAATTTATGGTCTGATCTCACCAAGAGGGGTATACTTCTGGTGTGGAGCATTTTGTCCCCATGTTTGTGATGATCAGGTCTAGTATATTATCTCCTCTTGTGGGAGTGGTGACTAGTTGTTCCATCGCATTTGAGTTTATGAATTCTAGGAACCTTTGGGCTAGGGTGTTGGGGCTTGAGTAATGTTCCCAGTCTATGTTTGGGTAGTTGAAGTCTCCCAATATGATGGTATTTGGAGAGACATTCATACTCTCCAGTGTCTTCAGGAAGGCTGAGTGGGGTTCCTGCGTTTGAGAGGGTGGTCTGTAGCATGCTACAAACTGTAGGGCAGTTTTGTCTATGGATAGTTGCACCTGGATGGTCTCCGATGCTTTGTGCATTGCCACTAACCTGGAGGTGTGGGTATCTTTGATGAATATGGATACTCCCCCTCCTTTTGTGGTTTGGTCCAAGTTTTGGGGCCGGAAAGCATGATATGAGGTATAACCTGGTAGTGCTGGTGTGCTCTCAGGAGCCTTGAACCAGGTTTCAGTCACTGCACAGACATTGATGTTCTCCATACTGAGGAGGGCTTCTAGAGCGTGCATCTTGAGGTTTAGACTTCTGGCATTGAGCAGCATTACCCTTAGTTTTGTTTCACTTGTGTTTTCTAGGGAGGTGGGTTTGTCTTTTGAGCCTTGCCTAAAAAAGGCACTATGGGGGTGGCAAGAGCCTTGGCCAATATCCGAAAGCCCAGGGGTGACAGGTGCAAGCCGTCCCTTGTGAAGCAGCATGGCTTGTCAAGCATGTCATCCCAAGCGGACAGATATTGGATCCCCTTAGAATGACACCAGTAATTAAGCCAATTGTAGTATGTGTAGGTGTTTACAGATGGCTTGTAATGCATGTAGTATGTGTAGGTGTGTACAGAAGGCTTGTAATGTGTGTAGTATGTGCAGGTATGTATAAAAGGCTTGTAATGCATGTTCATAGGTTCATAGGTTCATACTAGGCTATCTGCCCTAGGGCATTTATAAGCCTAGCCAGAGTGTGTTTGGCTTTCGCCACCCATTTTAAATTAATTTTGCTATGCCCTTTTTCTAGGTTAGTATACTGTGCCTCTGTCTAACAGTGACACAGAATTGATACCCGGGGTAAACCTACGATCTTCCATCCACTCATCAAGATTCCTCTTGAAGAGAGTCAATGAGGGACTCTGCCTAACCTGGACTGGGATTTTATTCCAGAGTGAAGGGAGCCTCTGGGTTATGAATCTGTCCCTCCAGCATGTCCTATTTATTTCAGTGCTGAGGTTCAAGTCTCTCGAGCGCGTAGCTCGATGGGATTTGGATTTTCTGAGTTGCAGCATGTCCATTAATTCCGGGTTGGACATGGCTTTATACGTCAGGCACAGATTGCCCCTGAGCAGGCGGTATGCCACTGAGTAGAGCTGAAGTTTCTTTAACCAGACAGAATATGGCATCTGTTTGAGCCCTTTGATCCTCTTGGTGAGGTACTTCTGGGGTCTTTCCAGTTGCTGCAGGTGTCTGGTAAGGTACATCCCAAAAAGGGGCATTGTACTCAATTATGGGCCTGATGAGGGATGAGTAAAGAGGCACAATGACCTCCCCTGATCTAGATGTGAATCCCTTCATGATTAGGTGGGCTATATAAAATGTTTTTCTAGCCACTGTGGCCACATGGTTGTCAAATGAGAGATTGCTATCAACTTGGGTCCCCAGGTCCCTAATTACTTCTTCTGTACTTAATGGATTACCACCTATGTGGTAATTTGTGGGCACTTTGTTTTTGCCAAAGGGGATGACTATACACTTTTTGGTGTTTAGCTTGAGGCCATGGCTCTGGCACCAGTTGTCTGCTTCTATGAGGCCCTTTTGGAGGATGCTTGTGTCGGCTGGAGAGTCGATTATGGTGCCCAGTTTGCAGTCATCTGCGAACTTGGTCAGCCACAGTCCTTCCGTGTTGGCCTGTACCTCCGAGAAATATATATACCGAACAAGAGAGGACCCAGGGCTGAGCCTCGTGGGACGCCACTTGTAACTGGTTTGGAGTCTGACATGGCTCCAGCAATTCTAACCATGTGGGTTCTGTCCTTGAACCAGTTTGCAACCCATCTAGTGACATAGTGGTTTATATTTAAGCTGGTGAGTTTATCTATAATGCCTGAGTGGGGTATTGTATCGAAGGCTTTTGCGTGGTCCAGGTAGGCTGTGTGGACCACCTTCCCCTTGTCAATGGCCTTGGTAACTGTTTCAAAGAAATCGACCAGGTTTAAGAGGCAGGATCTGCCCTTAACAAAGCCGAACTGGGTAGGATCCAGTGTCTGTAGGTCCCCAATATATTTATTTATGAGGTCCATGATGATCCTTTCCATAGCTTTGCAGACCAAGCTAGTCAGGCTTATGGGGCGATAGTTTCTGGGATCCGTTGAGGCACCACCTTTGTGGAGAGGGACCACTGTTGCTGTATGCCACTCTTTGGGTACATATCCTGTAGTAAGGCTGAGATTGAACAGTAGTTTTATGTTTGGGTTTAGCTCTTCTTGGAGTTCATGTAGGATACAGCCTGGGACACCGTGTGGTCCCATTGATGCTGTGTTTTTTGCTTTGGAGAGGGCGGCTCTTACCTGAGCATTTGAGATGTCAGGGGGGCAGCACTCTGCTGGGATAGATATTTGCCCTTTTGGTGGGGAGGGGGGGAGAAGTTTGCACTGAACCTGTCAGCTAGGATGTTGGCAATGTCTGTGGGTTCGGTGTATTTTTTGTCATTTTGGACTAATTCTGAGCATATCTGGGAATTCCCACCCAGGTTCCTAACATAAGTAAAGAAAGCCTTGTGATTATCCTTAGTGTCCTGTGCAATTTTTCTCTCGAAGCTGGCCTTAGACGATTTTATGAGTGCCCATAGTTTTTTGCTAATTCTGATCAGAGATGCCTTCCCTTTTTGGGATTTTGCTCTATCATGTAGTAGCTTCCTCCTTCTATTGTATAGTTTGTTTATGGCTGGGGTCCACCAGACAGGATGTCTGCCTTTGGAGAATTGGGTCTTGGTTTTATTTGGGATTGCATGATCCATGCATTCCTGAAGGTGTTCATAGAATGCGTTTATAAAGGATTCTGCAGTCTGGGCCGTATTTTCCACAGGCCCGGGGGCTTTGAAGGATTCCACCTCAGTTTTGAGGAGTGTGAAATTTGCTTTAGAGAAGTTTTTCACTGTGGTTTTCTGGGCAGGGGGTGGGGTTGGGATGTGAATATCCAGTGAGATTAGTTTATGGTCTGATCTTACCAGTGAGGGATACACTTCTGGTCTGGAGCATAGAGTCCCCATGTTGGTGATGATCAGGTCCAGTATGTTTTCCCCTCTTGTGAGAGTGGTAACAAGTTGTTCCATAGCATTTGAGTTTATAAATTCTAGGAACCTTTGGGCTAGGGTGTTGGAGCTAGAGTAATGCTCCCAGTCTATGTTTGGGTAGTTGAAGTCGCCAGATATAATGGTGTTTGGAGAGACCTTCATATTTTCCAGTGTTCTCAGGAAAGCTGAGTGGGGTTCCTGGGTTTGGGAGGGTGGTCTGTAGCAGGCTATAAACTGGAAGGCAGTTTTACCCACTGTTAGTTGCACATGGATAGTCTCTGATGCTTCGTGCTGTGCCACCAACCTGGAGGTGTGGGTATCTTTGACGAATATTGATACTCCCCCTCCTTTTGTGGTTAGGTCCAAGTTTTGGGGCCGAAAAGCATGGTATGAGGTATAACCTGGTAGTGCTGGGGTGCTCTCAGGAGCCTTGAACCAGGTTTCTGTTACTAGACAGATATCAATGTTCTTCATGCTAAGGAGAGTTTTGAGTGCATGCATCTTGAGGTTTAGACTTCTGGCATTGAGTAGCATTACTCTTAGTTTCTTATCCCTTGTGATACCTATGGAGGTGGGTTTGTCTTTTGAGCCTTGCCTAAAAAAGGCACTATGGGGGTAGCAAGAGCCTTTGCCAATATCCGAAAGTCCAGGGGTGACAGGTGCAAGCCGTCCCTAGTGACACATCGTGGCTTGTCGAGCATGTCATCCCAGGCTGACAGGCATTGAATCCCCTTTGAATGACACCAATACTTAAGCCAATTGTTGAAATTGATCATCTTGTCTTCATATTGTGGCATCATTCTTGGTGAGGGTAAGATGCTACTCAAGGTCAGGGTCATACCGGCCTGGGCTACATGCTCAGAGAGCTCCTCTATGTCTCTTTTCATGTAGTCCAGGGAGGTACATATCAGGTCATTCACACCAGCATGGACAATGACTGAGTCATATTTGTACTTGCCTTGGAGTGACCTGAGTGCTTGTGTTATGTGGCGGATCCTAGCGCCCGACAGGCAGCTCACCGTGACCTTCTCCTTGTTCAGCCTGGTGAGTGGGACATCAGTATGCCGGACAATAGAGTCACCTATTACAAGTCTATCAGGTGTGTTGTTTAGCCTTAAGGGCTGTGACTGTTCGGCACACTGGCTTTGTGAGCTATGTGTTGCACATGTTTTGTTTTGGGGTAGCAGTTGCTTGGGTGTCTGCTTTGGAGGTCTCTGCTGCTTAGGCAGATTTTTATTTAGAGCCTCCGAGTATGTTTTTGTGTGTTTATGTGTTTGGTTTGCTGTCGTGGTAGGTCTATGTAAGACTGGAATTGTAGTGAGTGTGGTTTCCTTCTCCTCCTGACTGGTTACGCCAGTACTGAGTTGAGAGAGCTTAGCCTCCAGTTTGGATATATGGTTGCATCTCTCACATGTGTTGGAATTTGTTGGGAGGAGGAAAGGGTTGCCTGTGTACATGAGGCAGTTGTAACATTGACTCAAGATTCCCAGATTCACCAAATGGACCAGAGAGGAGACTGACAACTGACCTTTGGACATGCTAGAATAGTATTGGGAATTCCTTTATAACTGAAAAAAGGGCCAATGGGGAACAAGGTACTCAAGGGGAGTTTGTGAGGGTGTAGTGCTTTTAATTTATTAGTGCTGACTTAGTAATACTATGTAGTGTGTGTAGCTGTGTATAGATGGCTTGTAATGCATGTAGTATGTGCAGGTGTGTATAGAAGGCTTGTAATGCATGTAGTATGTGTAGGTGTGTACAAAATGTTTCTAATGCTTGTAGTATTTGTAGGTGTGTAGAGAAGGCTTGCAATCCATGTAATATGTGTCAGTGTGTACAGAATGCTTGCAATGCATATAGTATGTGTAGGTGTATACAGAAGCTTTCTAATGCTTGTAGTATTTGTAGGTGTGTACAGAACACTTGCAATGCATGTATTATGTGTAGGTGTGTACAGAATGCTTGTAATGCATGTAGTATGTGTAGGTGTGTTTAGAAGGTTTCTAATGCATGTAGTATATGTATGTGTGTACAGAAGGATTGTAATGCATGTAGTATGTGTAGCTGTGTACAGACAACTTGTAATGCTTGAAGTATGTGTAGAAGTATATAGAAGACTTGTAATGCATGTAGTATATGTAGGTGTGTACAGAAGGCTTGTAATGCATGTAGTATGTGTAGGTGTGTACAGAAGGTTTGTAATGCATGTAGTATATGTAGGTGTGTACAGAAAGCTTGTAATCTATGTAGTATGTGTAGGTGTGTGCAGAAGGCTTGTAATACATGTAGTATGTGTAGGTGTGTACAGAAGGCTTGTAATGCATGTAGGATGTGTAGGTGTCTTAAGAAGGTTTATAATGCATGTAGCATGTGTAGGTGTGTGTTGAAGGTTTGTAATGCATGTAGTATGTGTAGGTGGGTACAGATCCTTACAATGCATGTAGTATGTGTATGTGTGTACAGAAGGTTTGTAATGCATGTAGTAGGCAGGTGTGAACTGACAGCTTGTAATGCATGAAGTATGTGTTGAAATGTACAGATGGATTTTAATGCATGTAGTATGTGAAGGTGTGTACAGAGAGCTTGTAATGTATGTAGTATGTGTAGGTGTGTACAAAAGGGTTGTAATGTATGTAGTATGTGTAGGTGTGTACAGAAGGCTTGTAATGCATTTAGTATGTGTAGGTGTGTACAGAAGGCTTGTAATGCATGCAGTATGTGTAGGTGTGTACAGAAAGCGTGTAAAGCATGTAGTATGTGTAGGTGTGTATAGAAGGCTGGTAATGCATGTAGTATGTGTATATGTGTACAGAATGCTTGTAATGCATGTAGTATCTGTAAGTGTGTACAAAAGGCTTGCAATGCATGTAGTATTTGTAAATGTGTAAAGATGGCTTGTAATGCATGTAGTATGTGTTGATGTGTACAGAAGGCTTGTAATGAATGTAGTATGTGTAGGTGTGTACAGAAGGCTTGTAATGCATGTAGTATGTGTAGGTGTGTATAAAAGACATGTAATACAGTATGTACAGCTCTGAACAGAAGGCTTGCAATGCATGTAGTATGTGTAGATGTGTGCAGAAGGCTTGTAATGCATGTAGTATGTGTAGGTGTGGACAGAAGGCTTGTAATGCATGGAGTATGTGTAGGTCTGTAAAGTCAGCTTGTAATGTGTGTAGTATGTGTAGGTGTGTTCAGACAGCTTGTAATGTATGTAGTATGTGTAGGTGTGTACAAAAAGCTTGTAATGCATGTTGTATGTGTAGGTGTGTACACATGGCTTGAAATGAATGTAGAATGTGTGAGTGTGTACAGAAGGCTTGTAATGCAAGCAGGAATTGTAGGTGTGTACAGAAGGCTTGTATGTATGTAGTATGTGTAGGTGTGTATAGAAGGCTTGCAATGCATGTAGTATGTGCAGATGTGTACAGAATGCTTGTAATGCATGTAGTATGTGTAGGGATGTGTACAGAAAGCTTGTAATCCAAGTAGTAGATTTAGGTGTGTACAGACAGCTTGCAATACATGTAGTATGTGTAGGTGTGTACAGAACGCTTGTAATGCATGCAGAATGTGTAGGTGTGTACAGAAGACTTGTAAAGCATGTAGTATGTGTAGGTATGTATAGAAGGTTTGTAATGCATGTAGTATGTGTAGGTGTGTACAGATGGCTTGTAATGCATGTAGTATGTACAGGTGTGTACAAATGGTTTCTAATGCTTGTAGTATGTGTAGGTGTGTACAAAAGGCTTGCAATGCATGTAGTATGTATAGGAGTTTAAAGAATACTTTTAATGCATGTATTATGTGTAGGTGTGTACAGAAGGTTTCTAATGCATGTAGTATGTGTATGTGTGTACAGAAGGCTTGTAATGCATGTAGTATGAGTAGGTTTATACAGACAGCTTGTAATGCATGTAGTATGTGTAGGTGTGTACAGAAGGCTTGTAATGCATGTAGTATGTATAGGTGTGCACAGAAGGCTTGTAATGCATGTAGTATGTGTAGCTGTATACCGAAGGCTTGTAATGCACGTAGTATGTGTAGGTGTATACAGAAGGCTTGTAATGCATGTAGTATGTGTAGGTGTGTACAAAAGGCTTGTAAGGATGTAGTACGTGTAGGTGTGTACATAAGGTTTATAATGCATGTAGTATTTGTAGTTGTATACAGAAAGCTTGTAATGCATGTAGTATGTGTAGGTGTGTACAGAAGGCTTGTAATGCATGCAGTAGGTGTAGGTGTAGACAGAAGGCTTGTAATGCACATAGTATGTGTAGGTGTGTATAGAAGGTTTCTAATGCATGTAGTATATGTAGGTATGTACAGAACGCTTGCAATGCATGTAGTATGTGTAGGTGTGAACAGAAGGCTTGTAAAGCATGTAGTATGTGTAGGTGTGTATAAAATACTTGGTGTGTATAGAAGGCTTGTAATGCATGTAATGTATGTCATTCCCTCATTTGGTTCTCCACTGTGAACTATTGTGTGTGGTTACAGCAATTTTTGTTCGTTTTCCATCTCTTTGTTGGTTTTTGTGTATAGAAGGCTTGTAATGCATGCAGTATGTGTAGGTGTGAACAGAAGGCTTGTAAAGCATGTAGTATGTGTAGGTGTGTATAGAATACTTGGTGTGTATAGAAGGCTTGTAATGCATGTAGTATGTGTAGATGTGTACAGAATCCTTGTAATGCATATAGTATGTGTAGGTGTAAACAGAAGGCTTGTAATGCATGTAGTATGTGTAGGTGTGTACAGAAGGCTTGCAATGCATGTAGTATGTGTAGGTGTGTACAGAATGCTTGTAATGCATGAAGTATGGTTAGGTGTGTACAGAAGGTTTCTAATGCATGTAGCATGTGTATGTCTGTACAGAAGGCTTGTAATGCATGTAGTATGTGTAGGTGTGTACAGCAGGCTTGTAATGCATGTAGTATTTGTAAGTGTGAACGGTCGGCTTGTAATGCATGTAGTATGTGTAGGTGTGACCTGATGGCTTGTGATGCATTTAGTATTTTTAGGTGTGTAAAGAAAGTTTCTAAGGCATGCGGTATGTGTAGGTGTGTACAGAGGCCTTATAATGCATATAGCAAATGTAGGTGTGTACAGAAGGCTTGTAATGCATGTAGTATGTGTAGATGTGTACAGAAGGTTTGCAATGCATGTAGTATGTGTAGGTGTGTACAGAAGGCATGCCACTATGTAGTATGTGTAGGTGTGTACAGAAGGTTTGTAATGCATGCAGTATGTGTAGGTGTGTACAGAAGGCTTGTAATGATGTAGTATGTGTAGGTATGTACAGAAGGTTTGGAATGTATGTAGTATGTGTAGTTGTGTAAATAAGGCTTGTAATGCATGTAGTATGTGTAGGTATGCACAGAAAGTTTGTAATGCATGTTGTATGTGTAGGTGTGTACAGAAGGCTTGTAATGCATGTAGTATGTGTAGATGTGTACAGATGGCTTGTAATGCATGTAGTATGTGTAGGTATGTACAGAAGGCTTGCAATGCATGTAGTATGTGTAGGTGTGTACAGAAGGCTTGAAATTCATGTAGTATGTGTAGGTATGTACAGAAGGCTTGTAATACATGTAGTATGTGTAGGTGCGTACAGACAACTTGTAATGCATGTAGTATTTCAAGATGTGTACAGAAGGCTTGTAATGCATGTAGTATGTGCAGGTGTGTAAAGAATGTTTGTAATGTATGTAGTATGTGTAGGTGTGTACAGAAGGCTTGTAATGCATGTACTATGTCTAGATGTGTACAGAAGGCTTGTAATGCATGTAGTATTTATAGGTGTGTAGAGAAGGATTACAATGCATATAGTATGTGTAGGTGTGTACAGAGGGCTTGTAATGCATGTAGTATGTGTAGATGTGTACAGAAGGCTTGTAATACATGTAATAGGTTTAGGTGTGTACAGAAGGCTTGTAATGCATGTAGTATGTGTAGATGTGTAAAGAAGGCTTGTAATGCATGTAGTATGTGCAGCTGTGTACAGATGGCTTGTAATTCATGTAGTATATGCAGGTGTGTAAAAAAGACAGCTTGTTATGCATGTAGTATGTGTAGGTGTGGACAGAAGGCTTGTAATGCATGTAGTATGTGAAGGTGTGTATAGAAGGCTTGTAATGCATGTAGTATGTTTAGGTATGTACAGAAGGCTTGCAATGTATGTAGTATGTGTAGATGTGTGCAGAATGCTTGTAATGCATATAGTATGTGCAGGTGTTTACAGATGGCTTGTAATGCATGTAATATGTGTAGGTGTATACAGAAGGCTTGTAATGCATGTAGTATGTGTAGCTGTGTACAGAAGGCTTGTAATGCATGTAGTATGTATAGGTGTGTACAGACAGTTTGTAATGCATGTAGTATGTCTAGGTGTGTACAGACGGTTTGTAATGCATTTAGTATGTTTAGGTGTGTACACAAAGTTTCTAAGGCATGTAGTATGTGTAGGTGTGTACAGAAGGCTTGCAATGCATGTAGTACATGTAGGTGTGTACAGAAAGCTTGTAATGCATGTAGTATGTGTAGATGTGTACAGAAGGTTTGTAATGCATGTAGTATGTGTAGGTGTGCACAGAAGGCTTGTAATGAGGTAGTACAGGTAGGTGTGTACAGAAGGATTGTAATGCATGTAGTATGTGTAGGTGTGTATAGAAGGCTTGTAATGCATGCATTATTTGTAGGTGTTTACAGAATGCTTGTAATGCATGTAGTATGTGTAGGTGTTTACAGATGGCTTGAAATGCATGTAGTATGTGTATGTATGTACAGAAGCCTTGTAATGCATGTAGTATGTGTAGGTATGTATAAAAGGTTTGTAATGCATGTAGCATGTGTAGGTGTGTAAAAAAGGTTTCTAATTCTTGTAGTATGTGTTGGTGTGTACATAAGGTTGCAATGCATGTAGTATGTGTAGATGTGTACAGAATGCTTGTAATGCATGTAGTATGTGTAGGTGTGTACGGACAGCTTGCAATTTATGTAGTATGTGTAGGTGTGTACAGAAGGCTTGCAATGCATGTAGTATGTGTAGGTGTGTGCAGAAGCCTTGTAATGCATGTAGTATGTGTAGTTGTGTACAGAAGGCTTCTAATGCATGCAGGATGGGTAGGTATGTATAGAAGGCTTGTAATGCATGTAGTATGTGTAGTTGTGTGCAGATGGCTTGTACTGCATGTAGTATGTGTAGGTGTGTATAGAAGGTTTGTAATGCATGTAGTATGTGTAGGTGTGTACAGAAGGCTTGTAATGATGTAGTATGTGTAGGCGTGTACAGAAGGCTTGTAATGCATGTAGTATGTGTAGGTGTGTACATAAGGCTTGTAATTTATGTAGTATGTGTAGGTATGTACAGAAGGCTTGTAATACATGTAGTATGTGTAGGTGTGTACAGACAGCTTGTAATGCATGTAGTATTTACAGGTGTGCACAGAAGGCTTGTAATGCATGTAGCATGTGTAGGTGTGTACAGAAGGCTTGTAATGCATGTAGTATTTATAGTTGTGTACAGAAGTTTTACAATGCAAATAGTGTGTTTAGGTGTGTACAGGCGGCTTGTAATGCACATAGTATGTGTAGATGTCTACAGAAGGCTTGCAATGCATGTAGTAGGTGTAGGTGTGAACAGAAGGCTTGTAATACATGTAGTATGTGAAGGTGTGTATATAAGGCTTCTAATGCATGTAGTATGTGCAGGTGTGTACAGAAGGTTTGTAATGCATGTATTATGTGTAGATGTGTGCAGAATGCTTGTAATGCATGTAGTATGTGCAGGTGTTTACAGATGGCTTGTAATGCATGTAGTATGTGTAGGTGTATACAGAAGTTTTGCAATGCATGTAGTATGTGTAGGTGTGTACAGAATGCTTGTAATGCTTGTAGTATGTGTAGGTGTACAGATGGTTTGTAATGCATGTAGTATTTGTAGGTGTGTACACATGGCTTTTATTGCATTTAGTATGTTTAGGTGCGTACAGAAAGTTTCTAAGGCATGTAGTATGTGTAGGTGTGTACAGAAGGCTTATAATCCATGTAGTATGTTTAGCTGTGTACAGAAGGCTTGTAATGCATGTTGTAATTGTAGATGTGTACAGAAGGTTTGTAATGCATGTAGTAGGTGTGTACAGTAGGCTTGTAATGATGTAGTATGTGTTGGTGTATATAGAAGGTTTGTAATGCATGTAGTATGCGTTGGTGCGTACAGAATGCTTGTAATGCATGTAGTATGTGTAGATGTGGACAGAAGGCTTGTAATGCATGTAGTATGTGTTGGTGTGTATAAAAGGCTTGTAATGCATGTAGTATGTGTAGGTGTTTACAGACGGCTTGTAATGCATGTAGTATGTGTAGGTTTGTGTAGAAGGCTTGGAATGCATGTAGTATGTGTAGGTGTGTACAAAAGATTTCTAATGCTTGTAGTATGTGTAGGTGTGTACAGAAGGCTTGCAATGCATGTAATATGTGTAGGTGCATACAAAATGCTTGTAAATCATGTAGTATGTGTAGGTGTGTACAGAATTCTTGTAATGCATGTAGCATGTGTACGTGTGTACAGAAGGCTTGTAATGCAAGTAGTATGTGTAGGTGTGTACAGACCAGTTGTAATGCATGAAGTATGTGTAGGTGTATAGAGAAGGCTTGTAATGCATGTACTATGTGTAGGTGTGTACAGTAGACTTGTAATGCATGTAGTATGTGTAGGTGTGTACAGAAAGCTTGTAATGCATGTAGTATATGTAGGTGGGTACAGAATCTTGTGATCTATGTAGTACCTGTAGGTGTGTACTGAAGCCTTGTAATGCATATAGTGGGCAGGTGTGAACTGACAGCTTGTAAAGCATGAAGTATGTGTTGATATGTACAGATGGCTTTTAATTCATGCAGTATGTGTAGGTGTGTACAGAGAGCTTGTAATGCATGTAGTATAGGTAGGTGTGTACAGAAGGCTTGTAATGCATGTAGTATGTGTAGGTGTGTACAGAAGGCTTGCAATGCATGCAGTATGTGTAAGTGTATACAGATGGCTTGTAATGCATGCAGTATGTGTAAGTGTGTACAGAAGGCTTGTAATGCATGTAGCATTTGTAGATGTGTACAGATGGCTTGTAATGCATGTAGTATGTCTAGATGTGAACAGAAGGCTTGTAATGCATGTAGTATGTGTAGGTGTTTACAGAGTGCTTGTAATGCATGTAGTATGTGTAGGTGTTTACAGATGCCTTGTAATGCATGTAGTATGTGTAGTTATGTACAGAAGCCTTATAATGCATCTAGTATGTGTAAGTGTGTACAGAAGGCTTGTAATGCATGTAGCATGTGTAGGTATGTATAAAAGGCTTGTAATACATGTAGCATGTGTAGCTGTGTACTAAAGGTTTGTAATGCTTGTAGTATGTGTTGGTGTGTACATAAGGCTTGCAATGCATGTAGTACGTGTAGGTGTGTACAGAATGCTTGTTATGCATGTAGTATGTGTAGGAGTGTACAGACGGCTTGCAATTTATGTAGTATGTGTAGGTGTGTACTGAAGGCTTGTAATGCATATAGTATGTGTAGGTGTGTACAGAAGCCTTGTAATGCATGCAGTATGTGTAGTTGTGTACAGAAGGCTTGTAATGCATGTAGTATGGGTAGGTATGTATAGAAGGCTTGTAATGCATGTAGTATGTGTAGGTGTGTGCAGATGGCTTGTAGTGTATGTAGTATGTGTAGGTGTGTATAGAAGGTTTGTAATGCATGTAGTATGAGTAGTTATGTACAAAAGGTTTGTAATGCATGTAGTATGGGTAGGTGTGTACAAACAGCTTGTAATGCATGTAGTATGTGTAGGTGTGTACAGATGGCTTGTAATGCATGTAGTATGGTAAGTGTGTACAGAAGGCTTCTAATGCATGCAGTATGTGAAGGTGTGTACAGAAGTCTTGTAACGCATGTAGTATGTGTAGGTGTGTACAGACGGCTTGCAATTCATGTAGTATGCGTAGTTGTGTACAGAAAGCTTGTAATGCATGTAGTATGTGTAGGCGTGTACATAAGCCTTTTAATGAATGTAGAATGTGTAGGTGTGTACAGACAGCTTGTAATGCATGTAGTATGTGTAGGTATATATAGAAGGCTTGTAATGCATGTAGTATGTGTAGGTGTGTACAGATTGCTTGTAATGCATGTAGTATGTGTAGGTGCGTATAGAAGGCATGTAATGCATGTAGCGTAATGTGCGTGTGTACAAAAGGTTTCTAATGCTTGTAGTATGTGTAGGTGTGTACAGAAGGCTTGCAATGCATGCAGTATGTGAAGGAGTGTACAGAAGGTTTCTAATGCATGTAGTATGTGTATGTGTGTACAGAAGGCTTGAAATGCATGTAGTATGTGTAAGTGTGTACAGAAGGCTTGTAATGTAGGTAGTATGTGTACGTGTGTACACACGGCTTGTAATGCATGTAGTATGTGTAGGTGTATACAGAAGGCTTGTAATGCATGTAGTATGTGTAGGTGTATACAGAAGGCTTGTAATGCATGTAGTATGTGTAGGTGTATACCAAAATCTTGTAATGCATGTAGTATGTGTAAGTGTGTACAGAAGGCTTGTAATGTAGGTAGTATGTGTACATGTGTACACACGGCTTGTAATGCATGTAGTATGTGTAGGTGTATACAGAAGGCTTGTAATGCATGTAGTATGTGTAGGTGTATACAGAAGGCTTGTAATGCATGCAGTATGTGTAGGTGTATACCGAAGTCTTGTAATGCATGTGGTATGTGTAAGTTTGTACAGAAGGCTTGTAATGTATGTAGTATGTGTACGTGTGTGCACACGGCTTGTAATGCATGTAGTATTGGTAGGTGTATACAGAAGGCTTGTAATGCATGTCGTATGTGTAGGTGTTTACAGAATGCTTGTAGTGCATGTTCATAGGTTCATAGGTTCATAGGTTCATACTAGGCTATCTTCCCTAGGGCATTTATAAGCCTAGCCAGAGTGTGTGTGGCTTTCGCCACCCCTTGGGATGAGAATACTACGCCCATTTAGGGTTTAGTTTACTGTGCCTCTGTCTAGTAGTGACACAGAGATGACCCCCGGGGTAAAACTACGATCTCCCATCCACTCGTCAAGATTTCTCTTGAAGAGAGTTAGTGAGGGGCTCTGCCTAACATGGACTGGGATTCTGTTCCACAGTGTAGGGAACCTCTGGGTTATGAATCTGTCCCTCCAGCATGTCCTATTTATTTCTGTGTTGAGGTTCAAATCTCTTGCTCTCGTGGCTCTGATGGATTTGGATTTTCTGAGGTGGAGCATGTCCATTAATTCCGGATTGGACATGGCCTTGTACGTCAGGCATAGAGCACCTCTGAGTAGGCGGTATGCGACTGAATAGAGCTGGTGTTTCTTCAGCCGGGCAGCATATGACATATGTTTGAGATCCTTTATCCTCTTGGTGAGGAACTTTTGGGGTCTTTCTAACTGCTGTAGGTGTCGGGTAAGATACATCCCAAATGGGGCATTGTACTCAATCATGGGCCTGATAAGAGAAGAGTACAGGGGCACAATGACCTCTCTTGATCTAGATGTGAATCCCTTCATGATAAGGTGGGCAATATAGAAGGTCTTCCTAACCACCTTGGCAATGTGAGTGTCAAATGAGAGGTTACTGTCGACTTGGGTCCCTAGGTCCCTGATTACCTCTTCCGTACTTAATGGATTACCACCTATGTGGTAATTTGTGGGTACCTTGTTTTTCCCAAAGGGTATGACTATACATTTTTTGGCGTTCAGTTTAAGGCCATGGCTCTGGCACCAATTATCCATTTCTATGATGCCTTTCTGAAGGATGTTTGTGTCCGTTGGAGTATCAATTATGGCGCCCAGTTTGCAGTCATCTGCAAACTTTGTCAGCCACAATCCTCCTATGTTTGCTTGCACCTCGGAAAAATAAATCCCGAACAAGAGGGGTCCCAGGACTGAGCCCTGTGGTACACCACTTGTGACTGGCTTAGAGTCTGACATGGCTCCAGCAATTCTGACCTTGTGGGTTCTGTCCTTGAGCCAGTTTGCAACCCATCTTGTGACATATGGGTTTACATTTAAGCTGGTGAGTTTGTCAATGATGCCCGAGTTGGGTATTGTGTCAAAGGCTTTTGCAAGGTCAAGGTAGGCTGTGTGAACTGCCTTACCCTCATCAATGGCCTTAGTGACTGTTTCAAAAAAGTTGACTAGGTTCAAAAGGCAGGATCTGCCTTTGGGTAGGATTCAATGTCTGTAGGTCCCCAATGTCTTTGTTAATGAGTTCCATAATGATCCTTTCCATAGCTTTGCAGACCAGGCTCGTCAAGCTTATGGGGCGGTAATTTCCAGGGTCCGTAGAAGCACCTCCTTTGTGGAGTGGGACCACTGTTGCTGTACGCCACTCTTTGGGTACGTATCCTGTAGTAAGGCTAAGCTTAAACAGCAGCCTTATGTGCGGGTTTAGTTCCTCTTGGAGTTCATGTAGCACGCAGCCCGGGACACCGTCTGGTCCCATTGATGCTGTGTTTTTAGCTTTGGAGAGGGCGGCTCTCACCTGGGCATCTAAGATGTTAGGGAGGCTACACTCTGTTGGGATAGATATTTCTCCTTTTGGGGGGGAGGGGGCAGAGAAATTTGCACTGAACCTGTATGCCAGAATGTTGGCAATATCTGTGGGTTCAGTGTATTTTGTGTCATTTTGGACTAACTCTGAGCATATCTGGGAGTTTCCACCCAGCTTTCTAACATAGCTAAAAAATGCCTTGTGATTGTCTTTTGTGTCTTTTGCAATTTTTCTCTCAAAGTTGGCCTTGGATGATTTTATGAGTGATTGAAGTTTTTTGCTAGTACTGATCAGAGATGCCTTCCCTTTTGGGGATTTTGCTCTGTCATGTAGTAGCTTCCTCCTCCTGTTGTAAAGTTTGTTAATGGCTGGGGTCCACCAGACAGGATGCCTGCCTTTGTGGGAATGGGTCTTGGTTTTATTAGGGATTGCATGATCCATGCATTCTTGAAGGTGTCCATAGAAGGCATTTATAAAGGATTCAGCGGTGTGGGCTGTGGTTTCCACTGACCCAGGGGCCTTGAAAGATACCACTTCAGTCTTAAGAAGTGTGAAGTCGGCTTTTGAGAAATTTTTCACTGTGGTCTTCTGTGCAGGGGGTGGGGGTGGGATGTAGATTTCCAGTGAGATTAATTTATGGTCTGATCTCACCAGGAGGGGTATACTTCCGGTGTGGAGCATTTTGTCCCCATGTTTGTGATGATCAGGTCTAGTATATTATCTCCTCTTGTGGGAGTGGTGACTAGTTGTTCCATCACATTTGAGTTTATGAATTCTAGGAACCTTTGGGCTAGGGTGTTGGGGCTTGAGTAATGTTCCCAATCTATGTTTGGGTAGTTGAAGTCTCCCAATATGATGGTATTTGGAGAGACATTCATACTCTCCAGTGTCTTCAGAAAGGCTGAGTGGGGTTCCTGCATTTGAGAAGGTGGTCTGTAGCATGCTACAAACGGTAGGGCAGTTTTGCCTATGGTTAGTTGCACCTGGATGGTCTCCGATGCTTCGTGCATTGCCACTAACCTGGAGGTGTGGGTATCTTTGATGAATATGGATACTCCCCCTCCTTTTGTAGTTCGGTCCAAGTTTTGGAGCCGGAAAGCATGAATGAGGTATAACCTGGTAGTGCTGGGGTGCTCTCAGGAGCCTTGAACCAGGTTTCAGTCACTGCACAGACATTGATGTTCTCCATACTGAGGAGGGCTTCGAGAGCGTACATCTTAAGGTTTAGACTTCTGGCATTGAGCAGCATTACCCTTAGTTTTTTTTCACTTGTGTTTTCTAGGGAGGTGGGTTTGTCTTTTGAGCCTTGCCTAAAAAGGCACTATGGGGTGGCAAGAGCCTTGGCCAATATCCGAAGCCCAGGGGTGACAGGTGCAAGCCGTCCCTTGAGAAGCAGCATGGCTTGTCAAGCATGTCATCCCAAGTGGACAGATATTGGATCCCCTTAGAATGACACCAGTAATTAAGCCAATTGTAGTATGTGTAGGTGTTTACAGATGGCTTGTAATGCATGTAGTATGTGTAGGTGTGTACAGAAGGCTTATAATGATGTAGTATGTGTAGGCATGTACAGAAGGCTTGTAATGCATGTAGTATGTGTAGGTGTGTACATAAGGCTTGTAATTTATGTAGTATGTGTAGGTATGTAGAGAAGGCTTGTAATACATGTAGTATGTGTAGGTGTGTACAGACAGCTTGTAATGCATGTAGTATTTGCAGGTGTGCACAGAAGGTTTGTAATGCATGTAGTATTTATAGTTGTGTACAGAGGGTTTACAATGCATATAGTATGTTTAGGTGTGTACAGACGGCTTGTAATGCACATAGTATGTGTAGATGTCTACAGAAGGCTTGTAATGCATGTAGTAGGTGTAGGTGTGAACAGAAGGCTTGTAATGTATGTAGTATGTGAAGGTGTGTATATAAGGCTTTTAATGCATGTAGTATGTGTAGGTGTATACAGAAGGTTTGTAATGCATGTATTATGTGTAGATGTGTGCAGAATGCTTGTAATGCATGTAGTATGTGCAGGTGTTTACAGACAGCTTGTAATGCATGTAGTATGTGTAGGTGTATACAGAAGGCTTGCAATGCATGTAGTATGTGTAGGTGTGTACAGAATGCTTGTAATGCTTGTAGTATGTGTAGGTGTACAGATGGTTTGTAATGCATGTAGTATTTGTAGGTGTGTACACATGGCTTTTATTGCATTTAGTATGTTTAGGTGCGTACAGAAAGTTTCTAAGGCATGTAGTATGTGTAGGTGTGTACAAAAGGCTTATAATGCATGTAGTATGTTTAGCTGTGTACAGAAGGCTTGTAATGCATGTTGTAATTGTAGATGTGTACAGAAGGTTTGTAATGCATGTAGTAGGTGTGTACAGTAGGCTTGTAATGATGTAGTATGTGTTGGTGTGTATAGAAGGTTTGTAATGCATGTAGTATGCGTTGGTGTGTACCGAATGCTTGTAATGCATGTAGTATGTGTAGATGTGGACAGAAGGCTTGTAATGTATGTAGTATGTGTAGGTGTGTATAAAAGGCTTGTAATGCATGTAGTATGTGTAGGTGTTTACAGACGGCTTGTAATGCATGTAGTATGTGTAGGTTTGTGTAGAAGGCTTGGAATGCATGTAGTATGTGTAGGTGTGTACAAAAGATTTCTAATGCTTGTAGTATGTGTACGTGTGTACAGAAGGCTTGCAATGCATGTAATATGTGTAGGTGCATACAGAATGCTTGTAATGCATGTAGTATGTGTAGGTGTGTACAAAGGCTTGCAATGCATGTAGTATGTGTAGGTGTGTACAGAATTCTTGTAATGCATGTAGCATGTGTACGTGTGTACAGAAGGCTTGTAATGCATGTAGTATGTGTAGGTGTGTACAGAAAGCTTGTAATGCATGTAGTATATGTAGGTGGGTACAGAATCTTGTGATCTATGTAGTACCTGTAGGTGTGTACTGAAGCCTTGTAATGCATATAGTGGGCAGGTGTGAACTGACAGCTTGTAAAGCATGAAGTATGTGTTGATATGTACAGATGGCTTTTAATTCATGCAGTATGTGTAGGTGTGTACAGAGAGCTTGTAATGCATGTAGTATAGGTAGGTGTGTACAGAAGGCTTGTAATGCATGTAGTATGTGTAGGTGTGTACAGAAGGCTTGCAATGCATGCAGTATGTGTAAGTGTATACAGATGGCTTGTAATGCATGCAGTATGTGTAAGTGTGTATAGAAGGCTTGTAATGCATGTAGCATTTGTAGATGTGTACAGATGGCTTGTAATGCATGTAGTATGTCTAGATGTGAACAGAAGGCTTGTAATGCATGTAGTATGTGTAGGTGTTTACAGAGTGCTTGTAATGCATGTAGTATGTGTAGGTGTTTACAGATGCCTTGTAATGCATGTAGTATGTGTAGTTATGTACAGAAGCCTTATAATGCATCTAGTATGTGTAAGTGTGTACAGAAGGCTTGTAATGCATGTAGCATGTGTAGGTATGTATAAAAGGCTTGTAATGCATGTAGCATGTGTAGCTGTGTACTAAAGGTTTGTAATGCTTGTAGTATGTGTTGGTGTGTACATAAGGCTTGCAATGCATGTAGTACGTGTAGGTGTGTACAGAATGCTTGTTATGCATGTAGTATGTGTAGGAGTGTACAGACGGCTTGCAATTTATGTAGTATGTGTAGGTGTGTACTGAAGGCTTGTAATGCATATAGTATGTGTAGGTGTGTACAGAAGCCTTGTAATGCATGCAGTATGTGTAGTTGTGTACAGAAGGCTTGTAATGCATGTAGTATGGGTAGGTATGTATAGAAGGCTTGTAATGCATGTAGTATGTGTAGGTGTGTGCAGATGGCTTGTAGTGTATGTAGTATGTGTAGGTGTGTATAGAAGGTTTGTAATGCATGTAGTATGAGTAGTTATGTACAAAAGGTTTGTAATGCATGTAGTATGGGTAGGTGTGTACAAACAGCTTGTAATGCATGTAGTATGTGTAGGTGTGTACAGATGGCTTGTAATGCATGTAGTATGGTAAGTGTGTACAGAAGGCTTCTAATGCATGCAGTATGTGAAGGTGTGTACAGAAGTCTTGTAACGCATGTAGTATGTGTAGGTGTGTACAGACGGCTTGCAATTCATGTAGTATGCGTAGTTGTGTACAGAAAGCTTGTAATGCATGTAGTATGTGTAGGCGTGTACATAAGCCTTTTAATGAATGTAGAATGTGTAGGTGTGTACAGACAGCTTGTAATGCATGTAGTATGTGTAGGTATATATAGAAGGCTTGTAATGCATGTAGTATGTGTAGGTGTGTACAGATTGCTTGTAATGCATGTAGTATGTGTAGGTGCGTATAGAAGGCATGTAATGCATGTAGCATGTGTACGTGTGTACAAAAGGTTTCTAATGCTTGTAGTATGTGTAGGTGTGTACAGAAGGCTTGCAATGCATGTAGTATGTGAAGGAGTGTACAGAAGGTTTCTAATGCATGTAGTATGTGTATGTGTGTACAGAAGGCTTGAAATGCATGTAGTATGTGTAAGTGTGTACAGAAGGCTTGTAATGTAGGTAGTATGTGTACGTGTGTACACACGGCTTGTAATGCATGTAGTATGTGTAGGTGTATACAGAAGGCTTGTAATGCATGTAGTATGTGTAGGTGTATACAGAAGGCTTGTAATGCATGCAGTATGTGTAGGTGTATACCGAAGTCTTGTAATGCATGTGGTATGTGTAAGTGTGTACAGAAGGCTTGTAATGTATGTAGTATGTGTACGTGTGTACACACGGCTTGTAATGCATGTAGTATTGGTAGGTGTATACAGAAGGCTTGTAATGCATGTCGTATGTGTAGGTGTTTACAGAATGCTTGTAGTGCATGTTCATAGGTTCATAGGTTCATAGGTTCATACTAGGCTATCTTCCCTAGGGCATTTATAAGCCTAGCCAGAGTGTGTGTGGCTTTCGCCACCCCTTGGGATGAGAATACTACGCCCATTTAGGGTTTAGTTTACTGTGCCTCTGTCTAGTAGTGACACAGAGATGACCCCCGGGGTAAAACTACGATCTCCCATCCACTCGTCAAGATTTCTCTTGAAGAGAGTTAGTGAGGGGCTCTGCCTAACATGGACTGGGATTCTGTTCCACAGTGTAGGGAGCCTCTGGGTTATGAATCTGTCCCTCCAGCATGTCCTATTTATTTCTGTGTTGAGGTTCAAATCTCTTGCTCGTGGCTCTGATGGATTTGGATTTTCTGAGGTGGAGCATGTCCATTAATTCCGGATTGGACATGGCCTTGTACGTCAGGCATAGAGCACCTCTGAGTAGGCGGTATGCGACTGAATAGAGCTGGTGTTTCTTCAGCCGGGCAGCATATGACATATGTTTGAGACCCTTTATCCTCTTGGTGAGGAACTTTTGGGGTCTTTCTAACTGCTGTAGGTGTCGGGTAAGATACATCCCAAATGGGGCATTGTACTCAATCATGGGCCTGATAAGAGAAGAGTACAGGGGCACAATGACCTCTCTTGATCTAGATGTGAATCCCTTCATGATAAGGTGGGCAATATAGAAGGTCTTCCTAACCACCTTGGCAATGTGAGTGTCAAATGAGAGGTTACTGTCGACTTGGGTCCCTAGGTCCCTGATTACCTCTTCCATTTAATGGATTACCACCTATGTGGTAATTTGTGGGTACCTTGTTTTTCCCAAAGGGTATGACTATACATTTTTTGGCGTTCAGTTTAAGGCCATGGCTCTGGCACCAATTATCCATTTCTATGATGCCTTTCTGAAGGATGTTTGTGTCCGTTGGAGTATCAATTATGGCGCCCAGTTTGCAGTCATCTGCAAACTTTGTCAGCCACAATCCTCCTATGTTTGCTTGCACCTCGGAAAAATAAATCCCGAACAAGAGGGGTCCCAGGACTGAGCCCTGTGGTACACCACTTGTGACTGGCTTAGAGTCTGACATGGCTCCAGCAATTCTGACCTTGTGGGTTCTGTCCTTGAGCCAGTTTGCAACCCATCTTGTGACATATGGGTTTACATTTAAGCTGGTGAGTTTGTCAATGATGCCCGAGTTGGGTATTGTGTCAAAGGCTTTTGCAAGGTCAAGGTAGGCTGTGTGAACTGCCTTACCCTCATCAATGGCCTTAGTGACTGTTTCAAAAAAGTTGACTACGTTCAAAAGGCAGGATCTGCCTTTGACAAAGCCGAATTGGGTAGGATTCAATGTCTGTAGGTCCCCAATGTCTTTGTTAATGAGTTCCATAATGATCCTTTCCATAGCTTTGCAGACCAGGCTCGTCAAGCTTATGGGGCGGTAATTTCCAGGGTCCGTAGAAGCACCTCCTTTGTGGAGTGGGACCACTGTTGCTGTACGCCACTCTTTGGGTACGTATCCTGTAGTAAGGCTAAGCTTAAACAGCAGCATTATGTGCGGGTTTAGTTCCTCTTGGAGTTCATGTAGCACGCAGCCCGGGACACCGTCTGGTCCCATTGATGCTGTGTTTTTAGCTTTGGAGAGGGCGGCTCTCACCTGGGCATCTGAGATGTTAGGGAGGCTACACTCTGTTGGGATAGATATTTCTCCTTTTGGGGGGGGAGGGGGCAGAGAAATTTGCACTGAACCTGTCTGCCAGAATGTTGGCAATATCTGTGGGTTCAGTGTATTTTGTGTCATTTTGGACTAACTCTGAGCATATCTGGGAGTTTCCACCCAGCTTTCTAACATAGCTAAAAAATGCCTTGTGATTGTCTTTTGTGTCTTTTGCAATTTTTCTCTCAAAGTTGGCCTTGGATGATTTTATGAGTGATTGAAGTTTTTTGCTAGTACTGATCAGAGATGCCTTCCCTTTTGGGGATTTTGCTCTGTCATGTAGTAGCTTCCTCCTCCTGTTGTAAAGTTTGTTAATGGCTGGGGTCCACCAGACAGGATGCCTGCCTTTGTGGGAATGGGTCTTGGTTTTATTAGGGATTGCATGATCCATGCATTCTTGAAGGTGTCCATAGAAGGCATTTATAAAGGATTCAGCGGTGTGGGCTGTGGTTTCCACTGACCCAGGGGCCTTGAAAGATACCACTTCAGTCTTAAGAAGTGTGAAGTCGGCTTTTGAGAAATTTTTCACTGTGGTCTTCTGTGCAGGGGTGGGGTGGGATGTAGATTTCCAGTGAGATTAATTTATGGTCTGATCTCACCAGGAGGGGTATACTTCCGGTGTGGAGCATTTTGTCCCCATGTTTGTGATGATCAGGTCTAGTATATTATCTCCTCTTGTGGGAGTGGTGACTAGTTGTTCCATCACATTTGAGTTTATGAATTCTAGGAACCTTTGGGCTAGGGTGTTGGGGCTTGAGTAATGTTCCCAGTCTATGTTTGGGTAGTTGAAGTCTCCCAATATGATGGTATTTGGAGAGACATTCATACTCTCCAGTGTCTTCAGAAAGGCTGAGTGGGGTTCCTGCATTTGAGAAGGTGGTCTGTAGCATGCTACAAACGGTAGGGCAGTTTTGCCTATGGTTAGTTGCACCTGGATGGTCTCCGATGCTTCGTGCATTGCCACTAACCTGGAGGTGTGGGTATCTTTGATGAATATGGATACTCCCCCTCCTTTTGTAGTTCGGTCCAAGTTTTGGAGCCGGAAAGCATGAATGAGGTATAACCTGGTAGTGCTGGGGTGCTCTCAGGAGCCTTGAACCAGGTTTCAGTCACTGCACAGACATTGATGTTCTCCATACTGAGGAGGGCTTCGAGAGCGTACATCTTAAGGTTTAGACTTCTGGCATTGAGCAGCATTACCCTTAGTTTTTTTTCACTTGTGTTTTCTAGGGAGGTGGGTTTGTCTTTTGAGCCTTGCCTAAAAAAGGCACTATGGGGGTGGCAAGAGCCTTGGCCAATATCCGGAAGCCCAGGGGTGACAGGTGCAAGCCGTCCCTTGCGAAGCAGCATGGCTTGTCAAGCATGTCATCCCAAGTGGACAGATATTGGATCCCCTTAGAATGACACCAGTAATTAAGCCAATTGTAGTATGTGTAGGTGTTTACAGATGGCTTGTAATGCATGTAGTATGTGTAGGTGTGTACAGAAGGCTTATAATGATGTAGTATGTGTAGGCATGTACAGAAGGCTTGTAATGCATGTAGTATGTGTAGGTGTGTACATAAGGCTTGTAATTTATGTAGTATGTGTAGGTATGTAGAGAAGGCTTGTAATACATGTAGTATGTGTAGGTGTGTACAGACAGCTTGTAATGCATGTAGTATTTGCAGGTGTGCACAGAAGGTTTGTAATGCATGTAGTATTTATAGTTGTGTACAGAGGGTTTACAATGCATATAGTATGTTTAGGTGTGTACAGGTGGCTTGTAACGCACATAGTATGTGTAGATGTCTACAGACGGCTTGTAATGCATGTAGTAGGTGTAGGTGTGAACAGAAGGCTTGTAATGTATGTAGTATGTGAAGGTGTGTATATAAGGCTTTTAATGCATGTAGTATGTGTAGGTGTATACAGAAGGTTTGTAATGCATGTATTATGTGTAGATGTGTGCAGAATGCTTGTAATGCATGTAGTATGTGCAGGTGTTTACAGACAGCTTGTAATGCATGTAGTATGTGTAGGTGTATACAGAAGGCTTGCAATGCATGTAGTATGTGTAGGTGTGTACAGAATGCTTGTAATGCTTGTAGTATGTGTAGGTGTACAGATGGTTTGTAATGCATGTAGTATTTATAGGTGTGTACACATGGCTTTTATTGCATTTAGTATGTTTAGGTGCGTACAGAAAGTTTCTAAGGCATGTAGTATGTGTAGGTGTGTACAAAAGGCTTATAATGCATGTAGTATGTTTAGCTGTGTACAGAAGGCTTGTAATGCATGTTGTAATTGTAGATGTGTACAGAAGGTTTGTAATGCATGTAGTAGGTGTGTACAGTAGGCTTGTAATGATGTAGTATGTGTTGGTGTGTATAGAAGATTTGTAATGCATGTAGTATGTGTTGGTGTGTACCGAATGCTTGTAATGCATGTAGTATGTGTAGATGTGGACAGAAGGCTTGTAATGTATGTAGTATGTGTAGGTGTGTATAAAAGGCTTGTAATGCATGTAGTATGTGTAGGTGTTTACAGACGGCTTGTAATGCATGTAGTATGTGTAGGTTTGTGTAGAAGGCTTGGAATGCATGTAGTATGTGTAGGTGTGTACAAAAGATTTCTAATGCTTGTAGTATGTGTACGTGTGTACAGAAGGCTTGCAATGCATGTAATATGTGTAGGTGCATACAGAATGCTTGTAATGCATGTAGTATGTGTAGGTGTGTACAAAGGCTTGCAATGCATGTAGTATGTGTAGGTGTGTACAGAATTCTTGTAATGCATGTAGCATGTGTACGTGTGTACAGAAGGCTTGTAATGCAAGTAGTATGTGTAGGTGTGTACAGACCAGTTGTAATGCATGAAGTATGTGTAGGTGTATAGAGAAGGCTTGTAATGCATGTACTATGTGTAGGTGTGTACAGTAGACTTGAAATGCATGTAGTATGTGTAGGTGTGTAAAGAAAGCTTGTAATGCATGTAGTATATGTAGTTGGGTACAGAATCTTGTAATCTATGTAGTACCTGTAGGTGTGTACTGAAGGCTTGTAATGCATATAGTGGGCAGGTGTGAACTGACAGCTTGTAAAGCATGAAGTATGTGTTGATATGTACAGATGGCTTTTAATGCATGCAGTATGTGTAGGTGTGTACAGAGAGCTTGTAATGCATGTAGTATGGGTAGGTGTGTACAGAAGGCTTGTACTGCATGTAGTATGTGTAGGTGTGTACAGAAGGCTTGTAATGCATGCAGCATTTGCAGATGTGTACAGATGGCTTGTAATGCATGTAGTATGTCTAGATGTGAACAGAAGGCTTGTAATGCATGTAGTATGTGTAGGTGTTTTCAGAGTGCTTGTAATGCATGCAGTATGTGTAGGTGTTTACAGATGCCTTGTAATGCATGTAGTATGTGTAGTTATGTACAGAAGCCTTATAATGCATCTAGTATGTGTAAGTGTGTACAGAAGGCTTGTAATGCATGTAGCATGTGTAGGTATGTATAAAAGGCTTGTAATGCATGTAGCATGTGTAGCTGTGTACTAAAGGTTTGTAATGCTTGTAGTATGTGTTGGTGTGTACATAAGGCTTGCAATGCATGTAGTACATGTAGGTGTGTACAGAATGCTTGTTATGCATGTAGTATGTGTAGGAGTGTACAGACGGCTTGCAATTTATGTAGTATGTGTAGGTGTGTACTGAAGGCTTGTAATGCATGTAGTATGTGTAGGTGTGTACAGAAGCCTTGTAATGCATGCAGTATGTGTAGTTGTGTACAGAAGGCTTGTAATGCTTGTAGTATGGGTAGGTATGTATAGAAGGCTTGTAATGCATGTAGTATGTGTAGGTGTGTGCAGATGGCTTGTAGTGTATGCAGTATGTGTAGGTGTGTATAGAAGATTTGTAATGCATGTAGTATGAGTAGTTGTGTACAAAAGGTTTGTAATGCATGTAGTATGGGTAGGTGTGTACAAACAGCTTGTAATGCATGTAGTATGTGTAGGTGTGTACAGATGGCTTGTAATGCATGTAGTATGGTAAGTGTGTACAGAAGGCTTCTAATGCACGCAGTATGTGAAGGTGTGTACAGAAGTCTTGTAACGCATGTAGTATGTGTAGGTGTGTACAGACGGCTTGCAATTCATGTAGTATGCGTAGTTGTGTACAGAAAGCTTGTAATGCATGTAGTATGTGTAGGCGTGTACATAAGCCTTTTAATGAATGTAGAATGTGTAGGTGTGTACAGACAGCTTGTAATGCATGTAGTATGTGTAGGTATATATAGAAGGCTTGTAATGCATGTAGTATGTATAGGTGTGTACAGATTGCTTGTAATGCATGTAGTATGTGTAGGTGTGTATAGAAGGCTTGTAATGCATGTAGCATGTGTACATGTGTACAAAAGGTTTCTAATGCTTGTAGTATGTGTAGGTGTGTACAGAAGGCTTGCAATGCATGTAGTATGTGTAGGAGTGTACAGAAGGTTTCTAATGCATGTAGTATGTGTACGTGTGTACAGAAGGCTTGAAATGCATGTACTATGCGTAAGTGTGTACAGAAGGCTTGTAATGTAGGTAGTATGTGTACGTGTGTACACACGGCTTGTAATGCATGTAGTATGTGTAGGTGTATACAGAAGGCTTGTAATGCATGTAGTATGTGTAAGTGTATACAGAAGGCTTGTAATGCATGTAGTATGTGTAGGTGTATACAGAAGGCTTGTAATGCATGTAGTATGTGTAGGTGTATACCGAAGTCTTGTAATGCATGTAGTATGTGTAAGTGTGTACAGAAGGCTTGTAATGTAGGTAGTATGTGTACGTGTGTACACACGGCTTGTAATGCATGTAGTATGTGTAGGTGTATACAGAAGGCTTGTAATGCATGTAGTATGTGTAGGTGTATACAGAAGGCTTGTAATGTATGTAGTATGTGTAGGTGTATACCGAAGTCTTGTAATGCATGTAGTATGTGTAAGTTTGTACAGAAGGCTTGTAATGTATGTAGTATGTGTATGTGTGTACACACGGCTTGTAATGCATGTAGTATTGGTAGGTGTATACAGAAGGCTTGTAATGCATGTAGTATGTGTAGGTGTTTATAGAATGCTTGTAATGCATGTTCATAGGTTCATAGCTTCATAGGTTCATACTAGGCTATCTTCCCTAGGGCATTTATAAGCCTAGCCAGAGTGTGTGTGGCTTTCGCCACCCCTTGGGATGAGAATACTATGCCCATTTAGGGTTTAGTTTACTGTGCCTCTGTCTAGTAGTGACAGAGAGATGACCCCCGGGGTAAACCTACGATCTCCCATCCACTCGTCAAGATTTCTCTTGAAGAGAGTTAGTGAGGGGCTCTGCCTAACATGGACTGGATTCTGTTCCACAGTGTAGGGAGCCTCTGGGTTATGAATCTGTCCCTCCAGCATGTCCTATTTATTTCTGTGTTGAGGTTCAAATCTCTTGCTCTCGTGGCTCTGATGGATTTGGATTTTCTGAGGTGGAGCATGTCCATTAATTCCGGATTGGACATAGCCTTGTACGTCAGGCATAGATCACCTCTGAGTAGGCGGTATGCGACTGAATAGAGCTGGTGTTTCTTCAGCCGGGCAGCATATGACATATGTTTGAGACCCTTTATCCTCTTGGTGAGGAACTTTTGGGGTCTTTCTAACTGCTGTAGGTGTCGAGTAAGATACATCCCAAATGGGGCATTGTACTCAATCATGGGCCTGATAAGAGAAGAGTACAGGGGCACAATGACCTCTCTTGATCTAGATGTGAATCCCTTCATGATAAGGTGGGCAATATAGAAGGTCTTCCTAACCACCTTGGCAATGTGAGTGTCAAATGAGAGGTTACTGTCGATTTGGGTCCCTAGGTCCCTGATTACCTCTTCCGTACTTAATGGATTACCACCTATGTGGTAATTTGTGGGTACCTTGTTTTTCCCAAAGGGTATGACTATACATTTTTTGGTGTTCAGTTTAAGGCCATGGCTCTGGCACCAATTATCCATTTCTATGATGCCTTTCTGAAGGATGCTTGTGTCCGTTGGAGTATCAATTATGGCGCCCAGTTTGCAGTCATCTGCGAACTTTGTCAGCCACAATCCTCCTATGTTTGCTTGCACCTCGGAAAAATAAATCCCGAACAAGAGGGGTCCCAGGACTGAGCCCTGTGGTACACCGCTCGTGACTGGCTTAGAGTCTGACATGGCTCCAGCAATTCTGACCTTGTGGGTTCTGTCCTTGAGCCAGTTTGCAACCCATCTTGTGACATATGGGTTTACATTTAAGCTGGTGAGTTTGTCAATGATGCCCGAGTTGGGTATTGTGTCGAAGGCTTTTGCAAGGTCAAGGTAGGCTGTGTGAACTGCCTTACCCTCATCAATGGCCTTAGTGACTGTTTCAAAAAAGTTGACTAGGTTCAAAAAGCAGGATCTGCCTTTGACAAAGCCGAATTGGGTAGGATTCAATGTCTGTAGGTCCCCAATGTCTTTGTTAATGAGTTCCATAATGATCCTTTCCATAGCTTTGCAGACCAGGCTCATCAAGCTTATGGGGCGGTAACTTCCAGGGTCCGTAAAAGCACCTCCTTTGTGGAGTGGGACCACTGTTGCTGTACGCCACTCTTTGGGTACGTATCCTGTAGTAAGGCTAAGCTTAAACAGCAGCCTTATGTGCGGGTTTAGTTCCTCTTGGAGTTCATGTAGCAGCCGGGACACCGTCTGGTCCCATTGATGCTGTGTTTTTAGCTTTGGAGAGGGCGGCTCTCACCTGGGCATCTGAGATGTTAGGGAGGCTACACTCTGTTGGGATAGATATTTCTCCTTTTGGGGTAGAGGGGGCAGAGAAATTTGCACTGAACCTGTCTACCAGAATGTTGGCAATATCTGTGGGTTCAGTGTATTTTGTGTCATTTTGGACTAACTCTGAGCATATCTGGGAGTTTCCACCCAGCTTTCTAACATAGCTAAAAAGGCCTTGTGATTGTCTTTTGTGTCTTTTGCGATTTTTCTCTCAAAGTTGGCTTTGGATGATTTTATGAGTAATCGAAGTTTTTTGCTAGTACTGATCAGAGATGCCTTCCCTTTTGGGGATTTTGCTCTGTCATGTAGTAGCTTCCTCCTCCTGTTGTAAAGTTTGTTAATGGCTGGGGTCCACCAGACAGGATGCCTGCCTTTGTGGGAATGGGTCTTGGTTTTATTAGGGAAGGTGTCCATAGAAGGCATTTATAAAGGATTCAGCGGTGTGGGTTGTGGTTTCCACTGGCCCAGGGGCCTTGAAAGATACCACTTCAGTCTTACGAAGTGTGAAGTCGGCTTTTGAGAAATTTTTCACTGTGGTCTTCTGTGCAGGGGGTGGGGGTGGGATGTAGATTTCCAGTGAGATTAATTTATGGTCTGATCTCACCAAGAGGGGTATACTTCCGGTGTGGAGCATTTTGTCCCCATGTTTGTGATGATCAGGTCTAGTATATTATCTCCTCTTGTGGGAGTGGTAACTAGTTGTTCCATCGCATTTGAGTTTATGAATTCTAGGAACCTTTGGGCTAGGGTGTTGGGGCTTGAGTAATGTTCCCAGTCTATGTTTGGGTAGTTGAAGTCTCCCAATATGATGGTATTTGGAGAGACATTCATACTCTCCAGTGTCTTCAGAAAGGCTGAGTGGGGTTCCTGCGTTTGAGAAGGTGGTCTGTAGCATGCTACAAACTGTAGGGCAGTTTTGCCTATGGTTAGTTGCACCTGGATGGTCTCCGATGCTTCGTGTGGTGTGGGTATCTTTGATGAATATGGATACTCCCCCTCCTTTTGTGGTTCGGTCCAAGTTTTGGGGCCGGAAAGCATGATATGAGGTATAACCTGGTAGTGCTGGGGTGCTCTCAGGAGCCTTGAACCAGGTTTCAGTCACTGCACAGACATTGATGTTCTCCATACTGAGGAGGGCTTCGAGAGTGTGCATCTTGAGGTTTAGACTTCTGGCATTGAGCAGCATTACCCTTAGTTTTTTTTCACTTGTGTTTTCTAGGGAGGTGGGTTTGTCTTTTGAGCCTTGCCTAAAAAAGGCACTATGGGGGTGGCAAGAGCCTTGGCCAATATCCGGAAGCCCAGGGGTGACAGGTGCAAGCCATCCCTTGCGAAGAGCGTGGCTTGTCAAGCATGTCATCCCAAGCGGACAGATATTGGATCCCTTTAGAATGACACCAGTAATTAAGCCAATTGTAGTATGTGTAGGTGTTTACAGATGGCTTGTAATGCATGTAGTATGTGTAGGTGTGTACAGAAGGCTTGTAATGTGTGTAGTATGTGCAGGTATGTATAAAAGGCTTGTAATGCATGTTCATAGGTTCATAGGTTCATACTAGGCTATCTGCCCTAGGGCATTTATAAGCCTAGCCAGAGTGTGTTTAGCTTTCGCCACCCATTTTAAATTAATCTTGCTATGCCCTTTTTCTAGGTTAGTATACTGTGCCTCTGTCTAACAGTGACACCGAAGTGATACCCGGGGTAAACCTATGATCTTCCATCCACTCATCAAGATTCCTCTTGAAGAGAGTCAATGAGGGACTCTGCCTAACCTGGACTGGGATTTTATTCCAGAGTGAAGGGAGCCTCTGGGTTATGAATCTGTCCCTCCAGCATGTCCTATTTATTTCAGTGCTGAGGTTCAAGTCTCTCGAGCACGTAGCTCGATGGGATTTGGATTTTCTGAGGTGCAGCATGTCCATTAATTCCGGGTTGGACATGGCTTTATATGTCAGGCACAGATCGCCTCTGAGCAGGCGGTATGCCACTGAGTAGAGCTGAAGTTTCTTTAACCAGGCAGAATATGGCATCTGTTTGAGCCCTTTGATCCTCTTGGTGAGGTACTTTTGGGGTCTTTCCAGTTGCTGCAGGTGTCTGGTAAGGTACATCCCAAAAGGGGCATTGTACTCAATTATGGGCCTGATGAGGAATGAGTAAAGAGGCACAATGACCTCCCCTGATCTAGATGTGAATCCCTTCATGATTAGGTGGGCTATATAAAATGTTTTACTAACCACTGTGGCCACGTGGTTGTCAAATGAGAGATTGCTATCAACTTGGGTTCCCAGGTCCCTAATTACTTCTTCTGTACTTAATGGATTACCACCTATGTGGTAATTTGTGGGCACTTTGTTTTTGCCAAAGGGGATGACTATACACTTTTTGGTGTTTAGCTTGAGGCCATGGCTCTGGCACCAGCTGTCTGCTT
Organism: Protopterus annectens; assembly: GCF_019279795.1. Lineage (NCBI taxonomy): Eukaryota > Metazoa > Chordata > Ceratodontiformes > Protopteridae > Protopterus > Protopterus annectens. The sequence continues at coordinate 1,166,876,722 of NC_056737.1, read as the reverse complement.
CTATGAGGCCCTTTTGGAGGATGCTTGTATCGGCTGGAGAGTCGATTATGGCACCCAGTTTGCAGTCATCTGCGAACTTGGTCAGTCACAGTCCTTCCGTGTTGGCCTGTACCTCCGAGAAATATATATACCGAACAAGAGAGGTCCCAGGGCTGAGCCTTGTGGGACGCCACTTGCAACTGGTTTGGAGTCTGACATGGCTGCAGCAATTCTAACCATGTGGGTTCTGTCCTTGAACCAGTTTGCAACCCATCTAGTGACATAGTGGTTTATATTTAAGCTGGTGAGCTTATCTATAATGCCTGACTGGGGTATTGTATCGAAGGCTTTTGCGAGGTCCAGGTAGGCTGTGTGGACCACCTTCCCCTCGTCAATGGCCTTGGTGACTGTTTCAAAGAAATCGACCAGGTTTAAGAGGCAAGATCTGCCCTTAACAAAGCCGAACTGGGTAGGATCCAGAGTGTGTAGGTCCCCAATATATTTATTTATGAGGTCCATGATGATCCTTTCCAAAGCTTTGCAGACCAAGCTAGTCATGGGCGATAGTTTCCAGGATCCATTGAGGCACCACCTTTGTGGAGAGGGACCACTGTTGCTGTACGCCACTCTTTGGGTACATATCCTGTAGTAAGGCTGAGATTGAACAGTAGTTTTATGTTTGGGTTTAGCTCTTCTTGGAGTTCATGTAGGATACAGCCTGGGACACCATGTGGTCCCATTGATGCTGTGTTTTTTGCTTTGGAGAGGGCGTCTCTTACCTGAGCATCTGAGATGTCAGGGGGGCAGCACTCTGCTGGGATAGATATTTGCCCTTTTGGTGGGGAGAGAAGTTTGCTGAACCTGTCAGCTAGGATGTTGGCAATGTCTGTGGGTTTGGTGTATTTTTTGTAATTTTGGACTAATTCTGAGCATATCTGGGAATTCCCACCCAGGTTCCTAACATAAGTAAAGAAAGCCTTGTGATTATCCTTAGTGTCCTGTGCAATTTTTCTCTCAAAGCTGGCCTTAGACGATTTTATGAGTGCCCGTAGTTTTTTGCTAATTCTGATCAGAGATGCCTTCCCTTTTTGGGATTTTGCTCTATCATGTAGTAGCTTCCTCCTTCTATTGTATAGTTTGTTTATGGCTGGGGTCCACCAGACAGGATGTCTGCCTTTGGAGGATTGAGTCTTGGTTTTATTTGGGATTGCATGATCCATGCATTCCTGAAGGTGTTCATAGAATGTGTTTATAAAGGATTCTGCAGTCTGGGCCGTATTTTCCACAGGCCGGGGGCTTTGAAGGATTCCACCTCAGTTTTGAGGAGTGTGAAATTTGCTTTAGAGAAGTTTTTCACTGTGGGTTTCTGGGCAGGGGGTGGGGTGGGGTTGGGATGTGAATATCCAGTGAGATTAGTTTATGGTCTGATCTTACCAGTGAGGGATACACTTCTGGTCTGGAGCATAGAGTCCCCATGTTGGTGATGATCAGGTCCAGTATGTTTTCCCCTCTTGTGGGAGTGGTAACAAGTTGTTCCATAGCATTTGAGTTTATAAATTCTAGGAACCTTTGGGCTAGGGTGTTGGAGCTAGAGTAATGCTCCCAGTCTATGTTTGGGTAGTTGAAGTCGCCAAATATAATGGTGTTTGGAGAGACCTTCATATTTTCCAGTGTTCTCAGGAAAGCCGAGTGGGGTTCCTGGGTTTGGGAGGGTGGTCTGTAGCAGGCTATAAACTGGAAGGCAGTTTTACCCACTGTTAGTTGCACATGGATAGTCTCTGATGCTTCGTGCTGTGCCACCAACCTGGAGGTGTGGGTATCTTTGACGAATATTGATACTCCCCCTCCTTTTGTGGTTCGGTCCAAGTTTTGGGGCCGAAAAGCATGGTATGAGGTATAACCTGGTAGTGCTGGGGTGCTCTCAGGAGCCTTGAACCAGGTTTCTGTTACTGCACAGATATCAATGTTCTCCATGGTAAGGAGAGTTTTGAGTGCATGCATCTTGAGGTTTAGACTTCTGGCATTGAGTAGCATTACTCTTAGTTTCTTATCCCTTGTGATACCTATGGAGGTGGGTTTGTCTTTTGAGCCTTGCCTAAAAAAGGCACTATGGGGGTAGCAAGAGCCTTTGCCAATATCCGAAAGCCCAGGGGTGACAGGTGCAAGCCGTCCCTAGTGAAGCATCGTGGCTTGTCGAGCATGTCATCCCAGGCTGACAGGCATTGAATCCCCTTTGAATGACACCAATACTTAAGCCAATTGTTGAAATTGATCATCTTGTCTTCATATTGTGGCATCATTCTTGGTGAGGGTAAGATGCTACTCAAGGTCAGGGTCATACTGGCCTGGGCTACATGCTCATAGAGCTCCTCTATGTCTCTTTTCATGTAGTCCAGGGAGGTATGTCTCAGGTCATTCACACCAGCATGGACAATGACTGAGTCATATTTGTACTTGCCTTGGAGTGATCTGAGTGCTTGTGTTATGTGGCGGATCCTAGCGCCCGACAGGCAGCTCACCGTGACCTTCTCCTTGTTCAGCCTGGTGAGTGGGACGTCAGTGTGCCGGACAATAGAGTCACCTATTACAAGTCTATCAGGTGTGTTGTTTAGCCTTAAGGGCTGTGACTGTTCGGCACACTGGCTTTGTGAGCTATGTGTTGCACGTGTTTTGTTTTGGGGTAGCGGTTGCTTGGGTGTCTGCTTTGGAGGTCTCTGCTGCTTAGGCAGATTTTTATTTAGCGCCTCCGAGTATGTTTCTGTGTGTTTATGTGTTTGGTTTGCTGTCGTGGTAGGTCTATGTAAGACTGGAATTGTAGTGAGTGTGGTTTCCTTCTCCTCCTGACTGGTTATGCCAGTACTGAGTTGAGAGCTTAGCCTCCAGTTTGGCTATATGGTTGCATCTCTCACATGTGTTGGAATTTGTTGGGAGGAGGAGAGGGTTGCCTGTGTACATGAGGCAGTTGTAACATTGACTCAAGATTCCCAGATTCAACAGCTGGACCAGAGAGGAGACTGACAACTGACCTTTGGACATGCTAGAATAGTATTAGGAATTCCTTTATAATTGAAAAAAGGGCCAATGGGGAACAAGGTACTCAAGGGGAGTTTGTGAGGGTGTAGTGCTTTTAATTTATTAGTGCTGACTTAGTAATAGTATGTAGTATGTGTAGCTGTGTATACATGGCTTGTAATGCATGAAGTATGTGCAGGTGTGTATAGAAGGCTTGTAATGCATGTAGTATGTGTAGGTGTGTACAAAAGGTTTCTAATGCTTGTAGTATTTGTAGGTGTGTAGAGAAGGCTTGCAATCCATGTAATATGTGTCAGTGTGTACAGAATGCTTGCAATGCATATAGTATGTGTAGGTGTGTACAGAAGGTTTCTAATGCTTGTAGTATGTGTAGGTGTGTACAGAACACTTGCAATGCATGTATTATGTGCAGGTGTGTACAGAATGCTTGTAATGCATGTAGTATGTGTAGGTGTGTTTAGAAGGTTTCTAATGCATGTAGTATGTGTATGTGTGTACAGAAGGATTGTAATGCATGTAGTATGTGTAGCTGTGTACAGACAACTTGTAATGCTTGAAGTATGTGTAGTAGTATATAGAAGACTTATAATGCATGTAGTATATGTAGGTGTGTACAGAAGGCTTGTAATGCATGTAGTATGTGTAGGTGTGTACAGAAGGTTTGTAATGCATGTAGTATATGTAGGTGTGCACAGAAAGCTTGTAATCTATGTAGTATGTGTAGGTGTGTGCAGAAGGCTTGTAATACATGTAGTATGTGTAGGTGTGTACAGAGGGCTTGTAATGCATGTAGGATGTGTAGGTGTCTTAAGAAGGCTTATAATGCATGTAGCATGTGTAGGTGTGTGTAGAAGGTTTGTAATGCATGTAGTATGTGTAGGTGGGTACAGATCCTTACAATGCATGTAGTATGTGTATGTGTGTACAGAATGTTTGTAATGCATGTAGTAGGCAGGTGTGAACTGATAGCTTGTAATGCATGAAGTATGTGTTGAAATGTACAGATGGATTTTAATGCATGTAGTATGTGAAGGTGTGTACAGAGAGCTTGTAATGTATGTAGTATGTGTAGGTCTGTACAGAAGGCTTGTAATGCATGTAGTATGTGTAGGTGTGTACAGAAGGCTTGTAATGCATTTAGTATGTGTAGGTGTGTACAGAAGGCTTGTAATGCATGCAGTATGTGTAGGTGTGTACAGAAAGCGTGTAAAGCATGTAGTATGTGTAGGTGTGTATAGAAGGCTTGTAATGCATGTAGTATGTGTAGATGTGTACATAATGCTTGTAATGCATGTAGTATCTGTAAGTGTGTACAGAAGGCTTGCAATGCATGTAGTATTTGTAAATGTGTAAAGATGGCTTGTAATGCATGTAGTATGTGTTGATGTGTACAGAAGGCTTGTAATGAATGTAGTATGTGTAGGTGTGTACAGAAGGCTTGTAATGCATAGTTTCATAGTATAGTACTAGGCTATCTGCCCTGGGGCATTTGTAAGCCTAGCCATAGTGATGTGGCATTTGCCACCCCATGAAATGGTGCAAAAATGTACAGAATAAATTTAGAATACTGTGTCTAGTAGTGACACAATGAAGGTCCCCTTATATAATAGAATTAGTTTACTGTGCCCTTGTCTAGCAGTGACACAGATGTGACCCCTGGGGTAAACTTACGATCTCCCATCCACTCATTAAGATTTCTCTTGAAGAGAGTCAGTGAGGGACTCTGCCTAATGCGAACTGGGATCTTGTTCCAAAGCATGGGAAGCCTCTGGGTTATGAATCTATCCCTCCAGCATGTCCTATTCATACTTGTGCCGAGGTTTAAGTCTTTAGCTCTCGTGGTCCTGATGGACTTGGATTTTTTGAGGTGGAGCATGTCCATCAGATCCTGATTGGACATGGCCTTGTACGTCAGGCAGAGATCACCTCTGAGCAGGCGGTATGATACTGAATAGAGCTGAAGTTTCTTTAGTCTGGCAGAATAAGACATATGTTGGAGACCCTTGGTCCTCTTGGTGAGGTACTTTTGTGGTCTCTCCAGCTGTTGCAAATGCCAGGTGAGGTACATACCAAATGGGGCATTGTACTCAATCATGGGTCTGATGAGGGAGGAATATAGGGGTACAATGACATCCTTGGATCTGGATGTGAATCCCTTCATGATGAGGTGTGCAAGGTAGAATGTTTTCTAACCACTTTGTAGCGTGGGTATCAAATGAGAGGTCGCTGTCGACTTGGGTCCCTAGGTCTCTGATTACTTTTTCAGTACTCAGTGGGTTGCTGTCTATGTGATAATTTGTGGGTACTTTGTTTTTCCCAAAGGGGATGACTATACATTTTTTGGCATTTAGTTTAAGGCCGTGACTCCGGCACCAGTTGCCCATTTCTGTGAGGCCTTTTTGTAGGATGTGTGTGTCTGCTGGTGTATCAACTATAGCGCCTAGTTTGCAGTCATCTGCGAACTTTGTCAGCCACAGCCCTGCCGTGTTTGCTTTAACATCTGTGAAATAAATGCCGAACAAGAGGGGTCCCAGGACAGATCCCTGTGGGACACCACTTGTGACTGGCTTTGAGTCTGACATTGCTCCAGTGATTTTAACTTTATGGGTTCTGTCCTTTAGCCAGTTTGCAACCCATCTATTGACATAAGGGTTTACATTTAAGCTGTTGAGCTTATCTATGATGCCTGAGTGGGGTATTGTGTCGAAGGCCTTAGCCAAGTCCAGGTATGCTGTATGGACTGCTTTGCCCTCGTCAATGGCTCTAGTGACTGTTTCGAAAATGTCAACCAGGTTTAAAAGGCAGGATCTGCCCTTTACAAAGCCAAACTGGGTGGGGTCAAGTGTCTGTAGGTCCCCTATGTCTCTGTTTATGAGTTCCATAAAGATTCTTTCCATAGCTTTGCAGACCAGGCTGGTTAAGCTTATGGGGCGGTAGTTACCAGGGTCTGCAGAGGCACCCCCCTTGTGGAGTGGGACCACTGTTGCTGTACGCCAGTGTTCAGGTACATATCCCGAAGTAAGGCTAAGGTTAAATAGCATTTTTATGTGTGGGTTTATCTCCTCTTGGAGTTCACGTAACACGCAACCCAGGATACCGTCAGGTCCCATTGATGCTGTGTTTTTTGCTTTGTTTAGGGCGGTTCTCACTTGGACATCTGAGATGACAGGGAGATTACATTCAGCTGGGATAAGTATTTCTTCTTTTGGGGGTGAAGGAGGGAGAAATTTGCACTGAACCTGTCAGCCAGAATGTTGGCAATATCTGTGGGTTCAGTGTATTTTTATTGTTGTGAACCAACTCTGAGCATATCTGAGGGTTTCCAGGAGTTTCTAACATAGCTGAAGAAGGCTTTGTGGTTATCTTTAGTGTCCTTAGCGATTTTTCTCTCAAAGTTGGCCTTGGATGTTTTTATGAGAGAATGTAGTTTTCTGCTAATGTTGATCAGAGATGTCTTCCCTTCATGGGATTTTGCTCTGGCGTGCAGTAGCTTCCTTCTTTGTTATACAATTTGTTTATGGCTGAGGTCCACCAGACAGGGCCTTACCTTTGGTGGAGAGGGACTTGGATTTGTTTGGGATTGCATGATCCATGCATTCTTGGAGATGTCCATAGAAAGCATTTGTGAAGGATTCGGCATCGTGGGATGTGGTATCCACTGACACAGTGGGCTTAAAGGATACCATCTCAGTCTTAAGAAGAGTGAAGTCTGCTTTTGAGAATTTTTTCACTGTGGTCTTTTGTGCTGGGGGTGGAGGTGGGATATGTATATCCAGGGTGATTAGTTTGTGGTCAGATCTCACTAGTGAGGGGTATACTTCCGGTGTGGAGCATTTTGTCCCCATGTTTGTGATGATCAGGTCTAGTATATTATCTCCCCTAGAGGGAGAGGTGACTAATTGTTCCAGTGTATTTGAATTTATGAATTCCAGGAACCTTTGGGCTAGGGTATTAGGGCTAGAATAATGTACCCAATCTATGTTTGGGTAGTTGAAGTCTCCCAGTATGATGGTATTTTGTGATACATTCATATCCTCCAATGTCTTCAGGAAGGCTGAGTGGAGTTCTTGAGATTGGGAGGGTGGCCTGTAACATGCTACCAGTTGTATAGCAGTTTTGCCTATGGTTAGTTGCACCTGTATGGTCTCTGATGCTTCATGTGTTGCTACTAACCTGGAGGTGTGGGTGTCCTTGATGAATATGGACACTCCCCCTCCCTTTGGGTTTGGCCCGGGTTTTGGGGCCGAAAAGCATGATACGAGGTATAGCCTGGTAGCGCTGGGGTGCTCTCAGGAGCCTTAAACCAGGTTTCAGTTACTGCACAGACGTCGATGTTCTCCATGCTGAGGAGTGCATCAAGTGCCTGCATCTTGAGATTTAGACTTCTGGCATTGAGCAGCATTACCCTTAGTTTTTTTCCATTATTGTTTTCTAAGGAGGTGGGTTTGTCTTTTGAGCCTTGCCTAAAAAAGGCACTATGGGGGTGGTGAGAGCTTTAGCCAATATCCGGAAGCCCAATGGTGACAGGTGTAAGCCATCCCTTGCGAAGCAGCATGGCTTGTCCAACATGTCATCCCAGGCAGACAGACATTGGATCCCCTTAGAATGACACCAGTACTTGAGCCAATTGTTAAAGCTGATCATCTTGTCTTTGTATTGTGGTATCATTCTTGGGGAGGGCAAGATGCTGCTCAGGGTCAGGGTCATACCAGCCTGGGCTACATAATCGGAGAGCTCCTCTATGTCTCTTTTCATGTAGTCCAGGGAGTGCGTCTCAGGTCATTCACACCAGCATGGACAATGGGAGTCATATTTGTACTTGCTTTGGAGTGACTTGAGTGCGTGTGTTATGTGGCGGATCCTAGCTCCCAATAGACAGCTCACAGTCACCTTCTCCTTGTTCAGCCTGGTCAGCGGGACATCAGTGTGTCTGACTATAGAGTCACCTATTACTAGTGTATCAGGCAAGGTGTTTGGCCTTAAGGGCTGTGATTGGTAGACACACTGATTTATTGAAGTATGTGTTGCATGTGTTTTGTTTTGAGGTGGTGGATTTTTGGGTGTCTGCTTTGGGAGCCTCTGTTGTTTTGGTAAGTTTTTTGTTAGAGCCTCCGAGTATGTCTTTGTGTTTTTATGTGTTTGGTTTGCAGTTGTGGTAGGTCTATGTGGGACTGGGATTGTTGTGTGTGTGGTTGCCATCTCCTCCTGTCTGGTCATGCCAGCCCTGAGTTGAGAGAGTTCAGCCTCCAGTTTGGCTATATAGTTGCATCTCTCACATGTATTTGTGTTTGTTGGGAGGAAGAGAGGGTTGTCTGTGTACATGAGACAATTGTAGCATTGTCTAAAGATATCCAGATTGACCAGCTGAACTGGAGACGATGCCAGTAATCTACCACTCGACATGCTAGAACTGTATAAGGGAGTGCTGTACCTTTAAGGGAAGTGGATATTCACAGGGGTGGTAAGTAGATGTAGTGCTTTACTTAGTGCGAGAGTGCTTACTTAGTAGACACCTGCATGTAGTATGTGTAGGTGTGTATAAAAGACATGTAATACATGTAGTATGTACAGCTCGGTACAGAAGGCTTGCAATGCATGTAGTATGCGTAGATGTGTGCAGAAGGCTTGTAATGCATGTAGTATGTGTAGGTGTGGACAGAAGGCTTGTAATGCATGTAGTATGTGTAGGTCTGTAAAGACAGCTTTTAATGCATGTAGTATGTGTAGGTGTGTTCAGACAGCTTTTAATGCATGTAGTATGTGTAGGTGTGTACAAAAAACTTGCAATGCATGTAGTATGTGTAGGTGTGTACACACGGCTTGAAATGCATGTAGAATGTGTGAGTGTGTACAGAAGGCTTGTAATGCAAGCAGGAATTGTAGGTGTGTACAGAAGGCTTGTATGTATGTAGTATGTGTAGGTGTGTATAGAAGGCTTGCAATGCATGTAGTATGTACAGATGTTTACAGAATGCTTGTAATGCATGTAGTATGTGTAGGGATGTGTACAGAAAGCTTGTAATCCATGTAGTAGATTTAGGTGTGTACAGATAGCTTGCAATACATGTAGTATGTGTAGGTGTGTACAGAACGCTTGTAATGCATGCAGAATGTGTAGGCGTGTACAGAAGACTTGTAATGCTTGTAGTATGTGTTGTTGTATACAGACGGCTTGTAAAACATGTAGTATGTGTAGGTATGTATAGAAGGCTTGTAATGCATGTAGTATATGTAGGTATGTATAGAAGGCTTGTAATGCATGTAGTATGTGTAGGTGGTACAGATGGCTTGTAATGCATGTAGTATGTACAGGTGTGTACAAATGGTTTCTAATGCTTGTAGTATGTGTAGGTGTGTACAAAAGGCTTGCAATGCATGTAGTATGTATAGAAGTTTAAAGAATACTTTTAATGCATGTATTATGATTATGTGTGTACAGAAAGTTTCTAATGCATGTAGTATGTGTATGTGTGTACAGAAGGCTTGTAATGCATGTAGTATGAGTAGGTCTATACAGACAACTTGTAATGCATGTAGTATGTGTAGGTGTGTACAGAAGGCTTGTAATGCATGTAGTAGGTGTAGGTGTGTACAGAAGGCTTGTAATGCATGTAGTATGTGTACATGTGTACAGAAGGCTTGTAATGCATGTAGTATGTGTAGGTATGCACAGAAGGCTTGTAATGAGGTAGTACAGGTAGGTGTGTACAGAAGGATTGTAATGCATGTAGTATGTGAAGGTGTGTACAGAATGCTTGTAATACATGTAGTATGACCAGTTGTGGACAGAAGGCTTGTAATGCATGTAGTATGTGTAGGTGTGTATAGAAGGCTTGTAATGCATGCATTATGTGTAGGTGTTTACAGATGGCTTGAAATGCATGTAGTATGTGCGGGTATGTACAGAATCCTTGTAATGCATGTAGTATGTGTAGGTATGTATAAAAGGTTTGTAATGCATGTAGCATGTGTAGGTGTGTAAAAAAGGTTTCTAATGCTTGTAGTATGTGTTGGTGTGTACATAAGGTTGCAATGCATGTAGTATGTGTAGATGTGTACAGAATGCTTGTAATTCATGTAGTATGTGTAGGTTTGTTCGGACAGCTTGCAATTTATGTAGTATGTGTAGGTGTGCACAGAAGGCTTGCAATGCATGTAGTATATGTAGGTGTGTGCAGAAGCCTTGAAATGCATGTAGTATGTGTAGTTGTGTACAGAAGGCTTCTAATGCATGTAGGATGGGTAGGTATGTATAGAAGGCTTGTAATGCATGTAGTATGTGTAAGTGTGTGCAGATGGCTTGTACTGCATGTAGTATGTGGAGGTGTGTATAGAAGGTTTGTAATGCATGTAGTATGTGTAGGTGTGTACAGAAGGCTTGTAATGATGTAGTATGTGTAGGCGTGTACAGAAGGCTTGTAATGTATGTAGTATGTGTAGGTGTGTACATAAGGCTTGTAATTTATGTAGTATGTGTAGGTATGTACAGAAGGCTTGTAATACATGTAGTATGTGTAGGTGTGGACAGACAGCTTGTAATGCATGTATTATGTGTAGGTGTGAAGAGAAGGCTTGTAATGAATGTAGTATGTGTAGGTGTGTACAGAAGACTTGTAATGCATGTAGTATTTATAGTTGTGTACAGAGGGTTTACAATGAATATAGTAGGTTTAGGTGTGTACAGATGGCTTGTAATGCACATAGTATGTGTAGATGTCTACAGAAGACTTGTAATGCATGTAGTAGGTGTAGGTGTGAACAGAAGGCTTTTAATGCATGTAGTATGTGTAGATGTGTACAGAAGGCTTGTAATGCATGTAGTATGTGTAGGTGTGTACAGATGGCTTGTAACTCTTGTAGTATATGTAGGTGTGTACAGAAGGTGGCTTGTAATGCATGTAGTATGTGTAGGTGTGGACAGAAGGCTTGTAATGCATGTAGTATGTGTAGGTGTATACAGAAGGCTTGTAATGCATGTAGTATGTGAAGGTGTGTACAGAAGGCTTGTAATGCATGTATTATGTGTAGATGTGTGCAGAATGCATGTAATGCATGTAGTATGTGCAGGTGTTTACAGACGGCTTGTAATGCATGTAGTATGTGTAGGTGTATACAGAAGGCTTGCAATGCATGTAGTATGTGTAGGTGTGTACAGAAGGCTTGTAATGCTTGTAGTATGTGTAGGTGTGTACAGATGGTTTGTAATGCATGTAGTATGTGTAGGTGTGTACACACGGCTTGTATTGCATTTAGTATGTTTATGTGTGTACAGAAAGTTTCTAAGGCATGTAGTATGTGTAGGTGTGTACAGAAGGCTTATAATGCATGTAGTATGTTTAGGTGTGTACAGAAGGCTTGTAATGCATGTTGTAATTGTAGATGTGTACAGAAGGTTTGTAATGCATGTAGTATGTGTAGGTGTGTACAGTATGCTTGTAATACATGTAGTATGTGTAGATGTGGACAGAAGGCTTATTGTGCATGTTGTATGTTTAGGTGTGTACAGAAGGCTTGTAATGCATGTTGTAATTGTAGATGTGTACATAAGGTTTGTAATGCATGTAGTATGTGTAGGTGTGTACAGTAGGCTTGTAATGATGTAGTATTTGTTGGTGTGTACAGAAGGTTTGTAATGCATGTAGTATGTGTAGGTGTGTACAGAATGCTTGTAATACATGTAGTATGTGTAGATGTGGACAAAAGGCTTGTAATGCATGTAGAATGTGTAGCTGTATACCAAAGGCTTGTAATGCATATAGTATGTGTAGGTGTGTACAGATGGCTTGCAATGCATGTAGCATGTGTAGGTGTGTACAGAATGCTGGTAATGCATGTAGTATGTGTAGGTGTGTACAGAAGTCGTGTTATGATGTAGTATGTGTAGGTGTGTACAGAAGGTTTGTAATATATGTAGAATGTGTAGGTGTGTACAGAAGGCTTGTAATGATGTAGTATGTGTAGGTGTGTACAGAAGGTTTGTAATGCATACAGTATGTGTAGTTGTGTAAAGAAGGCTTGTAATGCATGTAGTATTTGTAGATATGTACAGAAGGTTTGTAATGCATGTTGTATGTGTAGGTGTGTACAGAAGGCTTGTAATGCATGTAGTATGTAGGTGTGTACAGATGGCTTGTAATGCATGTAGTATGTGTAGGTATGTACAGAAGGTTTCTAATGCATGTAGTATATGTAGGTGTGTACAGAAGGCTTGCAATGCATGTAGTATGTGTAGGTGTGTACAGAAGGCTTGTAAATCATGTAGTATGTGTAGGTGTGGACAGAAGGCTTGTAATGCATGTAGTATGTGAAGGTGTGTATAGAAGGCTTGTAATGCATGTAGTATGTTTAGGTATGTACAGAAGGCTTGCAATGCATGTAGTATGTGTAGATGTGTGCAGAATGCTTGTAATGCATGTAGTATGTGCAGGTTTTTACAGACGGCTTGTAATGCATGTAATATGTGTAGGTGTATGCAGAAGGCTTGTAATACATGTAGTATGTGTAGGTGTGTAGAGAAGGCTTGTAATGCATGTAGTACATGTAGCTGTGTACAGAAGGCTTGTATTGCATATAGTATGTGTAGGTGTGTACAGAAGGCTTGTAATGCATGTAGTATGTGTAGGTGTATACAGAAGGCTTGTAATGCATGTAGTATGTGTAGGTGTGTAAAGAAGTCTTGTAATGCTTGTAGTATGTGTAGGTGTGTACAGATGGTTTGTAATGCATGTAGTATGTGTAGGTGTGTACACATGGCTTGTATTGCATTTAGAATGTTTATGTGTGTACAGAAAGTTGCTAAGGCATGTAGTATGTGTAGGTGTGTACAGAAGGCTTATAATGCATGTAGTATGTTTAGGTGTGTACAGAAGGCTTGTAATGCATGTTGTAATTGTAGATGTGTACAGAAGGTTTGTAATGCATGTAGTATGTGTAGGTGTGTACAGTAGGCTTGTAATGATGTAGTATGTGTTGGTGTGTACAGAAGGTTTGTAATGCATGTAGTATGTGTAGGTGTGTACAGAATGCTTGTAATACATGTAGTACGTGTAGATGTGGACAGAAGGTTTGTAATGCATGTAGAATGTGTAGCTGTATACCAAAGGCTTGTAATGCATGTAGTATATGTAGGTGTGTACAAAAGGCTTGTAATACATGTAGTATGTGTAGATGTGGACAGAAGGCTTGTAATGCATGTAGAATGTGTAACGCTATACCAAAGGCTTGTAATGCATGTAGTATGTGTAGGTGTGTACAAAAGGCTTGTAAGGATGTAGTACATGTAGGTGGGTACAGAATGCTTGTAATGCATGTAGTATGTGTAGGTGTGTATAGAAGCCGTGTTATGATGTAGTATGTGTAGGTGTGTACAGAAGGTTTGTAATGTATGTAGTATGTGTAGGTATGTACAGAAGGCTTGTAATTATGTAGTATGTGTAGGTGTGTACAGAAGGTTTGTAATGCATGTAATATGTGTAGTTGTGTAAAGAAGGCTTGTAATGCATGTAGTATTTGTAGATATGTACAGAAGGTTTGTAATGCATGTTGTATGTGTAGGTGTGTACAGAAGGCTTGTAATGCATGTAGTATGTAGGTGTGTACAGATGGCTTGTAATGTATGTAGTATGTGTAGGTATGTACAGAAGGTTTCAAATGCATGTAGTATATGTAGGTGTGTACAGAAGGCTTGTAATGCATGTAGTATGTGTAGATGTGTACAGAAGGCTTGTAAATCATGTAGTATGTGTAGGTGTGGACAGAAGGCTTGTAATGCATGTAGTATGTGAAGGTGAATATAGAAGGCTTGTAATGCATGTAGTATGTTTAGGTATGTACAGAAGGCTTGCAATGCATGTAGTATGTGTAGATGTGTGCAGAATGCTTGTAATGCATGTAGTATGTGCAGGTTTTTACAGACGGCTTGTAATGCATGTAATATGTGTAGGTGTAAACAGAAGGCTTGTAATGCATGTTGTATGTGTAGGTGTGTATAGAAGGCTTGTAATGCATGTAGTATGTGTAGCTGTGTACAGAAGGCTTGTATTGCATATAGTATGTGTAGGTGTGTACAGAAGGCTTGTAATGCATGTAGTATGTGTAGGTGTATACAGAAGGCTTGTAATGCATGTAGTATGTGTAGGTGTGTACAGAAGGCTTGTAATGCTTGTAGTATGCGTAGGTGTGTACAGATGGTTTGTAATGCATGTAGTATGTGTAGGTGTGTACACACGGCTTGTATTGCATTTAGTATGTTTATGCGTGTACAGAAAGTTTCTAAGGCATGTAGTATGTGTAGGTGTGTACAGAAGGCTTATAATGCATTTAGTATGTTTAGGTGTGTACAGAAGGTGTGCAATGCATGTAGTATGTGTAGGTTTGTACAGAATGCTTGTAATGCATGTAGTATGTGTAGGTGCGTACAGAAGGCTTGCAATGCATGTAATATGTGTAGGTCTGTACAGAAGCCTTGTAATGCATGTAGTATGTGTAGTTGTGTATAGAAGGTTTGTAATGCATGTAGTATGCGTAGGTGTGTACTTAAGGCTTGTAATTTATGTAGTATGTGTAGGTATGTACAGAAGGCTTGTAATACATGTAGTATGTGTAGGTGTGTACAGACAGCTTGTAATGCATGTAGTATTTACAGGTGTGTACAGAAGGCTTGTAATGCATGTAGTATGTGTAGGTGTGTACAGAATGTTTGTAATGCATGTATTATGTGTAGGTGTGTAGAGAAGGCTTGTAATGCATGTAGTATGTGTAGATGTGTACAGAAGGCTTGTAATGCATGCAGTATTTAAAGTTGTGTACAGAAGGTTTACAATGCATATAGTATGTTTAGGTGTGCACAGACGGCTTGTAATGCACATAGTATGTGTAGATGTCTACAGAAGGCTTGCAATGCATGTAGTAGGTGTAGGTGTGTACAGGTTCATAGGTTCATAGGTTGGTACTAGGCTATCAGCCCTAGGGCCTATACAAGCCTAGCCATAACAATTCCCTGGCTATTTCTTCCCACATTATTTACTTTCCTGGACCCCTGTCTAGCAGGGCGACTGACGTGATCCCGGGGGTGAATTTCCTTTCTCCCATCTTGTAATGCATGTAGTATGTGTAGGTGTGTACATAAGGCTTGTAATTTATGTAGTATGTGTAGGTATGTACAGAAGGCTTGTGATACATGTAGTATGTGTAGGTGTGTACAGAAGGTGGCTTGTATTGCATGTAGTATGTGTAGGTGTGGACAGAAGGCTTGTAATGCATGTAGTATGTGAAGGTGTGTATAGAAGGCTTGTAATGCATGTAGTATGTGTAGGTGTGTACAGAAGGCTTGTAAGGCATGTATTATGTGTAGATGTGTGCAGAATGCATGTAATGCATGTAGTATGTGCAGGTGTTTACAGATGGCTTGTAATGCATGTAGTATGTGTAGGTGTATACAGAAGGCTTATAATGCATGTAGTATGTTTAGGTGTGTACAGATGGCTTGTAATGCGTGTTGTAATTGTAGATGTGTACAGAAGGTTTGTAATGCATGTAGTATGTGTAGGTGTGTACAGTAGGCTTGTAATGATGTAGTATGTGTTGGTGTGTACAGAAGGTTTGTAATGCATGTAGTATGTGTAGGTGTGTACCGAATGCTTGTAATACATGTAGTATGTGTAGATGTGGAATGAAGGCTTGTAATGCATGTAGAATGTGTAGCTGTATACCAAAGGCTTGTAATGCATGTATTATGTGTAGGTGTGTGCAAAAGGCTTGTAAGGATGTAGTATGTGTAGGTGTGTACAGAAGGCTTGCAATGCATGTAGTATGTGTAGGTGTGTACAGAATGCTTGTAATGCATGTAGTATGTGTAGGTGAGTACAGAAGGCTTGTAATGATGTAGTATGTGTAGGTGTGTACAGAAGGTTTGTAATGCATGTAGTATGTGTAGTTGTGTAAAGAAGGCTTGTAATGCATGTAGTATTTGTAGATATGTACAGAAGGTTTGTAATGCATGTTGTATGTGTAGGTGTGTACAGAAGGCTTGTAATGCATGCAGTATGTGTAGGTGTGTACAGAAGGCTTGTAAATCATGCAGTATGTGTAGGTGTGGACAGAAGGCTTGTAATGCATGTAGTATGTGAAGGTGTGTATAGAAGGCTTGTAATGCATGTAGTATGTTTAGGTATGTACAGAAGGCTTACAATGCATGTAGTATGTGTAGATGTGTACAGAAGGCTTGTATTGCATATAGTATGTGTAGGTGTGTACAGAAGGCTTGTAATGCATGTAGTATGTGTAGGTGTATACAGAAGGCTTGTAATGCATGTAGTATGTGTAGGTGTGTACAGAAGGCTTGTAATGCTTGTAGTATGTGTAGGTGTGTACAGATGGTTTGTAATGCATGTAGTATGTGTAGGTGTGTACACACGGCTTGTATTGCATTTAGTATGTTTATGTGTGTACAGAAAGTTTCTAAGGCATGTAGTATGTGTAGGTGTGTACAGAAGGCTTATAATGCATGTAGTATGTTTAGGTGTGTACAGAAGGCTTGTAATGCATGTTGTAATTGTAGATGTGTACAGAAGGTTTGTAATGCATATAGTATGTGTAGGTGTGTACAGTAGGCTTGTAATGATGTAGTATGTGTTGGTGTGTACAGAAGGTTTGTAATGCATGTAGTATGTGTAGGTGTGTACAGAATGCTTGTAATACATGTAGTATGTGTAGATGTGGAGAGAAGGCTTGTAATGCATGTAGAATGTGTAGCTGTATACCAAAGGCTTGTAATGCATGTAGTATGTGTAGGTGTGTACAAATGGCTTGTAATACATGTAGTATGTGTAGATGTGGAGAGAAGGCTTGTAATGCATGTAGAATGTGTAGCTGTATACCAAAGGCTTGTAATGCATGTAGTATGTGTAGGTGTGTACAAAAGGCTTGTAAGGATGTAGTACGTGTAGGTGTGTACAGAAGGTTTGTAATGCATGTAGTATGTGTAGTTGTGTAAAGAAGGCTTGTAATGCATGTAGTATTTGTAGATATGTACAGAAGGTTTGTAATGCATGTTGTATGTGTAGGTGTGTACAGAAGGCTTGTAATGCATGTAGTATGTAGGTGTGTACAGATGGCTTGTAATGTATGTAGTATGTGTAGGTATGTACAGAAGGTTTCTAATGCATGTAGTATGTGCAGTTGTGTACAGAAAGCTTGTAATGCATGTAGTATGTGTAGGTGTGTACAGAAGGCTTGTAATGCATGAAGTAGGTGTAGGTGTGGACAGAAGGCTTGTAATGCATGTAGTATGTGTACGTGTGTACAGAATGCTTGTAATGCATGTAGTATGTGTATGTGTGAACAGAAGACTTGTAATGCATGTAGTATGTGTAGGTGTGTATAGAAGGCTTGTAATGCATGTAGTATGTGTAGGTGTGTACAAAATTTTCTAATGCTTGTAGTATGTGTAGGTGTGTACAGAATGCTTGTAATGCATGTAGTATGTGTAGTTGTGTAAAGAAGGCTTGTAATGCATGTAGTATTTGTAGGTATGCACAGAAGGTTTGTAATGCTTGGGTTATGTGTAGGTGTGTACAGAAGGCTTGTAATGCATGTAGTATGTGTAAGTGTGTACAGATGGCTTGTAATGCATGTAGTATGTGCAGGTATGTACAGAAGGTTTCTAATGCATGTAGTATATGTAGGTGTGTACAGAAGGCTTGCAATGCATGTAGTATGTGTAGGTGTGTACAGAAGGCTTTTAAATCATGTAGTATGTGTAGGTGTGGACAGAAGGCTTGTAATGCATGTAGTATGTGAAGGTGTGTATAGAAGGCTTGTAATGCATGTAGTATGTTTAGGCATGTACAGAATGTTTGCAATGCATGTAGTATGTGTATATGTGTGCAGAATGCTTGTAATGCATGTAGTATGTGCAGGTTTTTACAGACGGCTTGTAATGCATGTAATATGTGTAGGTGTATACAGAAGGCTTCGGCTTGTAATGCATGTAGTATGTGTAGCTGTGTACAGAAGGCTTGTATTGCATATAGTATGTGTAGGTGTGTACAGTAGTCTTGTAACGCATGTAGTATAAGCAGGTGTGTACAGACGGCTTGCAGTTCATGTAGTATGTGTAGGTGTGTACAGAAGGCTTGTAATGCATGCAGTATGTGTAGGTGTGTACAGAAGACTTGTAATGCTTGTAGTATGTATTGTTGTGTACAGACAGCTTGTAAAGCATGTAGTTTGTTTAGGTATGTATAGAAGGTTTCTAATGCATGTAGTATGTGTAGGTGTGTACAATTGGCTTGTAATGCATGTAATATGTGTAGGTGTGTACAGAAGGAGTGTAATACATATAGTATGTTTAGAAGTGTACAAATGGTTTCTAATGCTTGTTGTATGTGTAGGTGTGTACAGAAGGCTTGCAATGCATGTAGTTTGTATAGGAGTTTACAGAATGCCTTTAATGCATGTAGTATGTGTAGGTGTGTACAGAAGGTTTCTAATGCATGTATTATGTGTTTGTGTGTACAGAAGGCTTGTAATGCATCTAGTATGTGTAGGTGTATACATACAGCTTGTAATGCATGTAGTATGTGTAGGTGTGTACAGAAGGCTTGTAATGCATGTAGTATGTGTAGGTGTGTACATAAGGCTTGTAATGCATGCAGTATGTTTAGCTGTAAACCAAAGACTTGTAATGCATGTAGTATGTGTATGTGTGTACTGAAGGCTTGTAATGCATGTAGTATGTGTAGGTGTGTACAGAAGGCTTTTAATGATGTAGTATGTGTATGTGTATACAGAAGGTTTGTAATGCATGTAGTATGTGTAGGTGTGTACAGAAGATTTGTAATGCATGTAGAATGCATAGATGTGTACAGAATGCTTGTAATGCATGTAGTATGTGTAGGTGTTTACAGACAGCTTGTAATGCATATAGTATGCATAGGTATGTACAGATGGCTTGTAATGCATGTATTATGTGTAGGTGTGTACAAACAGCTTCTAATGCATGTAGAATGCGTAGGTGTGTACAGAGGGCTTGTAATGCATGCAGTATGTGTAGATGTGTATAGAAGGCTTGTAATGCATGTAGTATGTGTAGGTGTAGAGACGGCTTGGTGTGTATAGAAGGCTTGTAATGCATGTAGTATGTGTAGATGTGTACAGAATGCTTGTATTGCATGTAGTATGTGTAGGTGTGTACAGAAGGCTTGTAATACATGCAGTATGTGTAGGTGTGTACAGAAGACTTGTAATGCTTGTAGTATGTGTTGTTGTGTACAGACAGCTTGTATAGCATGTAGTATCTTTAGGTATGTATAGAAGGCTTCTAATGCATGTAGTATGTGTAGGTGTGTACAGATGGCTTGTAATGCATGTAATATGTGTAGGTGTCTACAGAAGGAGTGTAATGCATGTAGTATGTTTAGAAGTGTACAAATGGTTTCTAATGCTTGTAGTATGTGTAGGTGTGTACAGAAGGCTTGCAATGCATGTAGTATGTATAGGAGTTTACAGAATGCTTTTAATGCATGTAGTACGTGTAGGTGTGTACAGAAGGCTTGTAATGCATGTAGTATGTGTAGATGTGTGCAGAATGCTTGTAATGCATGTAGTATGTGCAGGTTTTTACAGACGGCTTGTAATGCATGTAATATGTGTAGGTGCATGCAGAAGGCTTGTAATGCATGTAGTATGTGTAGGTGTGTATAGAAGGCTTGTAATGCATGTAGTATGTGTAGCTGTGTACAGAAGGCTTGTATTGCATATAGTATGTGTAGGTGTGTACAGAAGGCTTGTAATGCATGTAATATGTGTGGGTGTATACAGAAGGCTTGTAATGCATATAGTATGTGTAGGTGTGTACAGAAGGCTTGTAATGCTTGTAGTATGTGTAGGTGTGTACAGATGGTTTGTAATGCATGTAGTATGTGTAGGTGTGTACACACGGCTTGTATTGCATTTAGTATGTTTAGGTGTGTACAGAAAGTTTCTAAGGCATGTAGTATGTGTAGGTGTGTACAGAAGGCTTATAATGCATGTAGTATGTTTAGGTCTGTACAGAAGGCTTGTAATGCATGTTGTAATTGTAGATGTGTACAGAAGGTTTGTAATGCATGTAGTATGTGTAGGTGTGTACAGTAGGCTTGTAATGATGTAGTATGTGTTGATGTGTACAGAAAGTTTGTAATGCATGTAGTATATGTAGGTGTGTACAGAATGCTTGTAGTACATGTAGTATGTGTAGATGTGGACAGAAGGCTTGTAATGCATGTAGAATGTGTAGCTGTATACCGAAGGTTTGTAATGCATGTAGTATGTGTAGGTGTGTACAAAAGGCTTGTGAGGATGTAGTACATGTAGGTGTGGACAGAAGGTTTGTAATGCATGTAGTATGTGCAGTTGTGTACAGAAAGCTTGTAATGCATGTAGTATGTGTAGGTGTGTACAGAAGGCTTGTAATGCATGAAGTAGGTGTAGGTGTGGACAAAAGGCTTGTAATGCACATAGTATGTGTAGGTGTGTATAGAAAGCTTGTAATGCATGCAGTATGTGTATGTGTGAACAGAAGACTTGTAATGCATGTAGTATGTGTAGGTGTGTATAGAAGGCTTGTAATGCATGTAGTATGTGTAGGTGTGTACAAAATTTTCTAATGCTTGTAGTATGTGTAGGTGTGTACAAAATGCTTGTAATGCATGTAGTATGTGTAGTTGTGTAAAGAAGGCTTGTAATGCATGTAGTATTTGTAGGTATGTACAGAAGGTTTGTAATGCATGGGTTATGTGTAGGTGTGTACAGAAGGCTTGTAATGCATGTAGTATATGTAAGTGTGTACAGATGGCTTGTAATGCATGTAGTATGTGCAGGTATGTACAGTAGGTTTCTAATGCATGTAGTATATGTAGGTGTGTACAGAAGGCTTGCAATGCATGTAGTATGTGTAGGTGTGTACAGAAGGCTTGTAAATCATGTAGTATGTGTAGGTGTGGACAGAAGGCTTGTAATGCATGTAGTATGTGAAGGTGTGTATTGAAGGCTTGTAATGCATGTAGTATGTTTAGGCATGTACAGAAGGCTTGCAATGCATGTAGTATGTGTATATGTGTGCAGAATGCTTGTAATGCATGTAGTATGTGCAGGTTTTTACAGATGGCTTGTAATGCATGTAATATGTGTAGGTGTATACAGAAGGCTTCTAATGCATGTAGTATGTGTAGGTGTATAGAAGGCTTGTAATGCATGTAGTATGTGTAGCTGTGTACAGAAGGCTTGTATTGCATATAGTATGTGTAGGTGTGTACAGAAGTCTTGTAACGCATGTAGTATAAGCAGGTGTGTACAGACGGCTTGCAGTTCATGTAGTATGTGTAGGTGTGTACAGAAGGCTTGTAATGCATGCAGTATGTGTAGGTGTGTACAGAAGACTTGTAATGCTTGTAGTATGTATTGTTGTGTACAGACAGCTTGTAAAGCATGTAGTATGTGTAGGTATGTATAGAAGGTTTCTAATGCATGTAGTATGTGTAGGTGTGTACAATTGGCTTGTAATGCATGTAATATGTGTAGGTGTGTACAGAAGGAGTGTAATGAATATTGTATGTTTAGAAGTGTACAAATGGTTTCTAATGCTTGTTGTATGTGTAGGTGTGTACAGAAGGCTTGCAATGCATGTAGTTTGTATAGGAGTTTACAGAATGCCTTTAATGCATGTAGTATATGTAGGTGTGTACAGAAGGTTTCTAATGCATGTATTATGTGTTTGTGTGTACAGAAGGCTTGTAATGCATGTAGTATGTGTAGGTGTATACAGACAGCTTGTAATGCATGTAGTATGTGTAGGTGTGTACAGAAGGCTTGTAATGCATGTAGTATGTGTAGGTGTGTACATAAGGCTTGTAATGCATGTAGTATGTTTAGCTGTAAACCAAAGACTTGTAATGCATGTAGTATGTTTATGTGTGTACTGAAGGCTTGTAATGCATGTAGTATGTGTAGGTGTGTGCAGAAGGCTTTTAATGATGTAGTATGTGTATGTGTATACAGAAGGTTTGTAATGCATGTAGTATGTGTAGGTGTGTACAGAAGATTTGTAATGCATGTAGAATGTGTAGATGTGTACATAATGCTTGTAATGCATGTAGTATGTGTAGGTGTTTACAGACAGCTTGTAATGCATATAGTATGCATAGGTATGTACAGATGGCTTGTAATGCATGTATTATGTGTAGGTGTGTACAAACAGCTTCTAATGCATGTAGAATGCGTAGGTGTGTACAGAGGGCTTGCAATGCATGCAGTATGTGTAGGTGTGTATAGAAGGCTTGTAATGCATGTAGTATGTGTAGGTGTAGAGACGGCTTGGTGTGTATAGAAGGCTTGTAATGCATGTAGTATGTGTAGATGTGTACAGAATGCTTGTAATGCATGTAGTATGTGTAGGTGTGTACAGAAGGCTTGTAATACATGCAGTATGTGTAGGTGTGTACAGAAGACTTGTAATGCTTGTAGTATGTGTTGTTGTGTACAGACAGCTTGTATAGCTTGTAGCATCTTTAGGTATGTATAGAAGGCTTCTAATGCATGTAGTATGTGTAGGTGGGTGCAGATGGCTTGTAATGCATGTAATATGTGCAGGTGTCTACAGAAGGAGTGTAATGCATGTAGTATGTTTAGAAGTGTACAAATGGTTTCTAATGCTTGTAGTATGTGTAGGTGTGTACAGAAGGCTTGCAATGCATGTAGTATGTATAGGAGTTTACGGAATGCTTTTAATGCATGTAGTACGTGTAGGTGTGTACAGAAGGCTTGTAATGCATGTAGTATGTGTAGATATGTGCAGAATGCTTGTAATGCATGTAGTATGTGCAGGTTTTTACAGACGGCTTGTAATGCATGTAATATGTGTAGGTGCATGCAGAAGGCTTGTAATGCATGTAGTATGTGTAGGTGTGTATAGAAGGCTTGTAATGCATGTAGTATTTGTAGGTGTGTACAGAAGGCTTGTAATACATGCAGTATGTGTAGGTGTGTACAGAAGACTTGTAATGCTTGTAGTATGTGTTGTTGTGTACAGACAGCTTGTATAGCATGTAGCATCTTTAGGTATGTATAGAAGGCTTCTAATGCATGTAGTATGTGTAGGTGTGTACAGATGGCTTGTAATGCATGTAATATGTGTAGGTGTCTACAGAAGGAGTGTAATGCATGTAGTATGTTTAGAAGTGTACAAATGGTTTCTAATGCTTGTAGTATGTGTAGGTGTGTACAGAAGGCTTGCAATGCATGTAGTATGTATAGGAGTTTACAGAATGCTTTTAATGCATGTAGTACATGTAGGTGTGTACAGAAGGCTTGTAATGCATGTAGTATGTGTAGATATGTGCAGAATGCTTGTAATGCATGTAGTATGTGCAGGTTTTTACAGACGGCTTGTAATGCATGTAATATGTGTAGGTGCATGCAGAAGGCTTGTAATGCATGTAGTATGTGTAGGTGTGTATAGAAGGCTTGTAATGCATGTAGTATGTATAGCTGTGTACAGAAGGCTTGTATTGCATATAGTATGTGTAGGTGTGTACAGAAGGCTTGTAATGCATGTAATATGTGTGGGTGTATACAGAAGGCTTGTAATGCATATAGTATGTGTAGGTGTGTACAGAAGGTTTGTAATGCTTGTAGTATGTGTAGGTGTGTACATATGGTTTGTAATGCATGTAGTATGTGTAGGTGTGTACACACGGCTTGTATTGCATTTAGTATGTTTAGGTGTGTACAGAAAGTTTCTAAGGCATGTAGTATGTGTAGGTGTGTACAGAAGGCTTATAATGCATGTAGTATGTTTAGGTCTGTACAGAAGGCTTGTAATGCATGTTGTAATTGTAGATGTGTACAGAAGGTTTGTAATGCATGTAGTATGTGTAGGTGTGTACAGTAGGCTTGTAATGATGTAGTATGTGTTGGTGTGTACAGAAAGTTTGTAATGCATTTAGTATATGTAGGTGTGTACAGAATGCTTGTAGTACATGTAGTATGTGTAGATGTGGACAGAAGGCTTGTAATGCATGTAGAATGTGTAGCTGTATACCGAAGGCTTGTAATGCATGTAGTATGTGTAGGTGTGTACAAAAGGCTTGTAAGGATGTAGTACATGTAGGTGTGGACAGAAGGTTTGTAATGCATGTAGTATGTGCAGTTGTGTACAGAAAGCTTGTAATGCATGTAGTATGTGTAGGTGTGTACAGAAGGCTTGTAATGCATGAAGTAGGTGTAGGTGTGGACAAAATGCTTGTAATGCACATAGTATGTGTAGGTGTGTATAGAAAGCTTGTAATGCATGCAGTATGTGTATGTGTGAACAGAAGACTTGTAATGCATGTAGTATGTGTAGGTGTGTATAGAAGGCTTGTAATGCATGTAGTATGTGTAGGTGTGTACAAAATTTTCTAATGCTTGTAGTATGTGTAGGTGTGTACAGAATGCCTGTAATGCATGTAGTATGTGTAGTTGTGTAAAGAAGGCTTGTAATGCATGTAGTATTTGTAGGTATGTACAGAAGGTTTGTAATGCATGGGTTATGTGTAGGTGTGTACAGAAGGCTTGTAATGCATGTAGTATGTGTAAGTGTGTACAGATGGCTTGTAATGCATGTAGTATGTGCAGGTATGTACAGAAGGTTTCTAATGCATGTAGTATATGTAGGTGTGTACAGAAGGCTTGCAATGCATGTAGTATGTGTAGGTGTGTACAGAAGGCTTGTAAATCATGTAGTATGTGTAGGTGTGGACAGAAGGCTTGTAATGCATGTAGTATGTGAAGGTGTGTATTGAAGGCTTGTAATGCATGTAGTATGTTTAGGCATGTACAGAAGGCTTGCAATGCATGTAGTATGTGTATATGTGTGCAGAATGCTTGTAATGCATGTAGTATGTGCAGGTTTTTACAGACGGCTTGTAATGCATGCAATATGTGTAGGTGTATACAGAAGGCTTCTAATGCATGTAGTATGTGTAGGTGTGTATAGAAGGCTTGTAATGCATGTAGTATGTGTAGCTGTGTACAGAAGGCTTGTATTGCATATAGTATGTGTAGGTGTGTACAGAAGTCTTGTAACGCATGTAGTATAAGCAGGTGTGTACAGACGGCTTGCAGTTCATGTAGTATGTGTAGGTGTGTACAGAAGGCTTGTAATGCATGCAGTATGTGTAGGTGTGTACAGAAGACTTGTAATGCTTGTAGTATGTATTGTTGTGTACAGACAGCTTGTAAAGCATGTAGTATGTTTAGGTATGTATAGAAGCTTTCTAATGCGTGTAGTATGTGTAGGTGTGTACAATTGGCTTGTAATGACTGTAATATGTGTAGTTGTGTACAGAAGGAGTGTAATGCATATAGTATGTTTAGAAGTGTACAAATGGTTTCTAATGCTTGTTGTATGTGTAGGTGTGTACAGAAGGCTTGCAATGCATGTAGTTTGTATAGGAGTTTACAGAATGCCTTTAATGCATGTAGTATGTGTAGGTGTGTACAGAAGGTTTCTAATGCATGTATTATGTGTTTGTGTGTACAGAAGGCTTGTAATGCATCTAGTATGTGTAGGTGTATACAGACAGCTTGTAATGCATGTAGTATGTGTAGGTGTGTACAGAAGGCTTGTAATGCATGTAGTATGTGTAGGTGTGTACATAAGGCTTGTAATGCATGTAGTATGTTTAGCTGTAAACCAAAGACTTGTAATGCATGTAGTATGTGTATGTGTGTACTGAAGGCTTGTAATGCATGTAGTATGTGTAGGTGTGTACAGAAGGCTTTTAATGATGTAGTATGTGTATGTGTATACAGAAGGTTTGTAATGCATGTAGTATGTGTAGGTGTGTACAGAAGATTTGTAATGCATGTAGAATGTGTAGATGTGTACAGAATGCTTGTAATGCATGTAGTATGTGTAGGTGTTTACAGACAGCTTGTAATGCATATAGAATGCATAGGTATGTACAGATGGCTTGTAATGCATGTATTATGTGTAGGTGTGTACAAACAGCTTCTAATGCATGTAGAATGCATAGGTGTGTACAGAGGGCTTGTAATGCATGCAGTATGTGTAGGTGTGTATAGAAGGCTTGTAATGCATGTAGTATGTGTAGGTGTAGAGACGGCTTGGTGTGTATAGAAAGCTTGTAATGGATGTAGTATGTGTAGATGTGTACAGAATGCTTGTAATGCATGTAGTATGTGTAGGTGTGTACAGAACGCTTGTAATACATGCAGTATGTGTAGGTGTGTACAGAAGACTTGTAATGCTTGTAGTATGCGTTGTTGTGTACAGACAGCTTGTATAGCATGTAGTATCTTTAGGTATGTATAGAAGGCTTCTAATGCATGTAGTATGTGTAGGTGTGTACAGATGGCTTGTAATGCATGTAATATGTGTAGGTGTCTACAGAAGGAGTGTAATGCATGTAGTATGTTTAGAAGTGTACAAATGGTTTCTAATGCTTGTAGTATGTGTAAGTGTGTACAGAAGGCTTGCAATGCATGTAGTATGTATAGGAGTTTACAGAATGCTTTTAATGCATGTAGTACGTGTAGGTGTGTACAGAAGGCTTGTAATGCATGTAGTATGTGTTGGTGTGTATAGAAGGCTTGTAATGCATGTAGTATGTGTAGATGTGTACAGAATGCTTGTAATGCATGTAGCATGTGTAGGTGTGTACAGAAGGCTTGTAATGCATGTAGTAGGTGTAGGTGTAGACAGATGGCTTCTAATGCATGTAGTATGTGTAGGTGTGTATATAAGGCTTGTAATGCATGTAGTAGGTGTAGGTGTAGACAGATGGCTTCTAATGCATGTAGTATGTGTAAGTGTGTATAGAAGGCTTGTAATGCATGTAGTATGCGTAGGTGTGTACAGACAGCTTGTAATGCATTTAGTATGTTTAGGTGTGTACAGAAAGTTTCTAAGTCATGTAGTATGTGTAGGTGTGTACAGAAGGCTTGTAATGCATGTAGTATTTGTAGATGTGTACAGGAGGCTTGTAATACATGTAGTATGTGTGGATGTGTACAGAAGGTTTGTAATGCATGTAGTATGTGTAGGTGTGTACAGAAGACTAGAAATGATGCAGTATGTGTAGGTGTGTACAATCAGCTTTAATGCATGTAGTATGTGTAGGTGTGTACAGACGGCTTGCAATGCATGTAGTATGTGTAAGTGTATACAGAAGGCTTGTAATGCATGCAGTATGTGTAGGTGTGTACAGATGGCTTGTAATGCATGTTGTATGTGTAAGTGTGCACAGAAGGCTTGTAATGCATGCAGTATGTGTAGGTCTGTACAGAAGTCTTGTAACACATGTAGTATGTGTAGGTGTGTACAGATGGCTTGCAAGTCATGTAGTATGTGTAGGTGTGTATAAAAGACTGGTATTGCATGTAGAATGTGTAGTTGTGTACAGAAGCCTTGTAATGCATGTAGTATGTGTAGGTCTGTATAGAAGACATGTAATGTATGTAGTACGTACAGGTGTGTGCAGCAGGCTTGTATTACATGAAGTATGTGTAGGTGTGTACAGAAGGCTTGTAATTCATGTAGTATATGTAGGTGTGGACAGAAGGCTTGTAATGCATGTAGTATGTGTAGGTGTGTATAGAAGCCTTGTAATGCATGTCATATGTGTAGGTGTGTACAGTCAGCTTGTAATGCTTGTAGAATGTGAAAGCGTTTATAGAAGGCTTGTACTGCATGTAGTATGTGTGGATGTGTACAGACAGCTTGTAATGCATGTAGTATGTGTAGGTGTGGACAGAAGGCTTGTAATGCATGTAGTATGTGTAGGTGTTTACAGAAGGCTTGTAATACATGTAGTATGTGTAGGTGTGTGCAGATGGCTTTTAATGCATGTAGTATCTGTAGGTGTGTACAGAAGGCTTGTAATGCATGTAGTATGTGTACGTGTGTACAGAAGATTTGTAATGCATGTAGTATGTGTAGGTGGGTACAGATCCTTACAATGCATGCAGTATGTGTAGGTGAGTACAGAAAGTTTGTAATGCATGTAGTAGGTAGGTGGGAACAGACAGCTTATGTACTGACGGCTTTTAATGCATGCAGTATGTGTACGTGTGTACAGAGAGCTTCTAATGCATGTAGTATGTGTAGGTGTGTACAGATGTCTTGTAATTCTTGTAGTATGTGTAGGTGTGTACAGAAGGCTTGTAATGTATGTAGCATGTGTAGGTGTGTACAAACAGC
Organism: Protopterus annectens; assembly: GCF_019279795.1. Taxonomy (NCBI): domain Eukaryota; kingdom Metazoa; phylum Chordata; order Ceratodontiformes; family Protopteridae; genus Protopterus; species Protopterus annectens. The sequence continues at coordinate 1,166,848,467 of NC_056737.1, read as the reverse complement.
TTGTAATGCATGACATATGTGTAGGTGTGTACAGTCAGCTTGTAATGCTTGTAGAATGTGAAAGCGTTTATAGAAGGCTTGTACTGCATGTAGTATGTGTGGATGTGTACAGACAGCTTGTAATGCATGTAGTATGTGTAGGTGTGTTCAGACGGCTTGTAATGCATGTAGTATGTGTAAGTGTGTACAAACAGCTTGTAATGCATGCAGTATGTGTAGGTGTGTACAGACGGCTTGTAATGCATGTAGTATGTGTAAGTGTGTACAGAAGGCTTGTAATGCAAGCAGTATGTGGGATTGTGTACAGAAGGCTTGTAATGCATGTAGTATGTGTAGGTGAGTATAGAAGGATTGTAATGCATGTAGTATTGTGTGTACAGAAGGCTTCTAATGCATGAAGTTTGTGTAGGTGTGTACAGAAGTCTTGTAACACATCTAGTATGTGTAGGTGTGTACAGATGCCTTGCAAGTCATGTAGTATGTGTAGGTGTGTACAGAAGACTTGTATTGTATGTAGTTTGTGTTGGTGTGTACAGAAGCATTTTAATGCATGTAGTATCTGTAGGTGTGTATAGAAGACATGTAATGCATGTAGTATGTACAGTTGTGTACAGCCGGCTTGTAATGCATGTAGTATGTGTATTTGTGTACAGAGGGCTTGTGATACATGTAGTATGTGTAGGTGTGGACAGAAGGCTTGTAATGCATGTAGTATGTGTAGGTGTTTACAGAAGGCTTGTAATACATGTAGTATGTGTAGGTGTGTGCAGATGGCTTTTAATGCATGTAGTATCTGTAGGTGTGTACAGAAGGCTTGTAATGCATGTAGTATGTGTACGTGTGTACAGAAGATTTGTAATGCATGTAGTATGTGTAGGTGGGTACAGATCCTTACAATGCATGCAGTATGTGTAGGTGAGTACAGAAAGTTTGTAATGCATGTAGTAGGTAGGTGGGAACAGACAGCTTATGTACTGACGGCTTTTAATGCATGCAGTATGTGTACGTGTGTACAGAGAGCTTCTAATGCATGTAGTATGTGTAGGTGTGTACAGATGTCTTGTAATTCTTGTAGTATGTGTAGGTGTGTACAGAAGGCTTGTAATGTATGTAGCATGTGTAGGTGTGTATAAAGGACATGTAATGCATGTAGTATGTACAGGTGTGTACAGAAGGCTTGCAATGCATGTAGTATTTGTAGGTGTGTACAGAAGGCTTGTAATGCATGTAGCATGTGTAGGTGTGGACAGAATGCTTGTAATGTATGTGTAGGTGTGTACAGACAGCTTGTAATGCATGTAGTATGTGTAGGTGTGTACAGATGGCTTGTAATGCATGTAGTATGTGTAGGTGTGTGCAAGCAGCTTGTAATGCATGTAGTATGTGTAGGTGTGTACAGACAGCTTTTAATGCATGTAGTATGTGTAAGTGTCTACAGAAGGCTTGTAATGCACGCAGTATGTGTAGGTGTGTACAGACGGCTTGTAATGCATGTAGTATGTGTAGGTGTGTACAGAAGGCTTGTAATGCGTGTAGTATGTGTAAGTGTGTATAGACGGCTTGCAATGCATGTAGTATGTGTAGGTGTGTACAGAAGGCTTGTAATGCATGCAGTATGTGTAGGTGTGTACAGAAGGCTTGTAATGTGTGTAGTATGTGTAGTTGTGTACAGACAGCTTGTAAAGCATGTAGTATGTTTAGGTATGTATAGAAGGCTTCTAATGCATGTAGTATGTGTAGGTGTGTACAGATGGCTTGTAATGCATGTAATATGTGTAGGTGTGTACAGAAGGAGTGTAGTGCATGTAGTATGTTTAGAAGTGTACAAATGGTTTCTAATGCTTGTAGTATGTGTAGGTGTGTACAGAAGGCTTGCAATGCATGTAGTATGTATAGGAGTTTACAGAATGCTTTTAATGCATGTAGTATGTGTAGGTGTGTACAGAAGGTTTCTAATGCATGTATTATGTGTTTGTGTGTACAAAAGGCTTGCAATGCATGTAGTATGTGTAGGTGTATACAGACAGCTTGTAATGCATGTATTATGTGTAGGTGTGTACAGAAGGCTTGTAATGCATGTAGTATGTGTAGGTGTGTACAGAAGGCTTGTAATGCATGTAGTATGTTTAGCTGTAAACCACAGACTTGTAATGCATGTAGTATGTGCATGTGTGTACAGAATGCTTGTAATGCATGTAGTATGTGTAGGTGTGTACAGAAGGCTTGTAATGATGTAGTATGTGTAGGTGGGTACAGAAGGTTTGAAATGCATGTAGTATGTGTAGTTTTTTAAAGAAGGCTTGTAATGCATGTAGTATGTGTAGCTGTGCACAGAATGCTTTTAATGCATGTAGTATGTGTAGGTGTGGACAGAAGGCTTGTGGTGCACGTAGTATGTGTAGGTGTGTACAGAAGATTTGTAATGCATGTAGTATGTGTAGATGTGTACAGAATGCTTGTAATGCATGTAGTATGTGTAGGTGTTTACAGACAGCTTGTAATGCATGTAGTATGCATAGGTATGTACAGATGGCTTGTAATGCATTTATTATGTGTAGGTGTGTACAAACAGCTTCTAATGCATGTAGAATGTGTAGGTGTGTACAGAGGGCTTGTAATGCATGCAGTATGTGTAGGTGTGTACAGAAGGCTTGTAATGCATGTAGTATGTGTAGGTGTGTAGAGACGGCTTGGTGTGTATAGAAGGCTTGTAATGCATGTAGTATGTGTAGATGTGTACAGAATGCTTGCAATACATGTAGCATGTGTAGGTGTGTACAGAAGGCTTGTAATGCATGTAGTTTGTATAGGTGTGTACAGAAGGCTGTAATGCATGTAGTAGGTGTAGGTGTGTACAGATGGCTTGTAATGCATGTAGTATGTGTAGGTGTGTATAGAAGGCTTGTAATGCATGTAGTAGGACAGATGGCTTCTAATGTATGTAGTATGTGTAGGTGTGTAAAGAAGGCTTGTAATGCATGTAGTATGCGTAGGTGTGTACAGACAGCTTGTAATGCATTTAGTATGTTTAGGTGTGTACAGAAAGTTTCTAAGTCATGTAGTATGTGTAGGTGTGTACAGAAGGCTTGTAATGCATGTAGTCTGTGTAGGTGTGTACAGAAGGCTTGTAATACATGTAGTATGTGTGGATGTGTACAGAAGGTTTGTAATGCATGTGGTATGTGTAGGTGTGTACAGAAGGCTTGAAATGATGTAGTATGTGTAGGTGTGTACAATCAGCTTTAATGCATGTAGTATGTGTAGGTGTGTACAGACGGCTTGCAATGCATGTAGTATGCGTAAATGTATACAGAAGGCTTGTAATGCATGCAGTATGTGTAGGTGTGTACAGATGGCTTGTAATGCATGTATGTGTAAGTGTGTACAGAAGGCTTGTAATGCATGCAGTATGTGTAGTTGTGTACAGAAAGCTTGTAATGCTTGTAATATGTGTAGTTGTGTATAGAAGGACTGTAATGCATGTAGTATGTGTAGGTGTGTACAGAAGACTTGTAATGCATGAGGTATGTGTAGGTGTGTACAGAAGTCTTGTAACACATGTAGTATGTGTAGGTGTGTACAGATGGCTTGCAAGTCATGTAGTATATGTAGGTGTGTATAAAAGACTTGTATTGCATGTAGTATGTGTAGTTGTGTATAGAAGCCTTGTAATGCATGTAGTATATGTAGGTCTGTATCGAAGACATGTAATGTATGTAGTATGTACAGGTGTGTACAGCAGGCTTGTAATACATGAAGTATGTGTAGGTGTGTACAGAAGGCTTGTAATTCATGTAGTATATGTAGGTGTGGACAGAAGGTTTGTAATGCATGTAGTATGTGCAGGTGTGTATAGAAGCCTTGTAATGCATGTCATATGTGTAGGTGTGTACAGAAGGCTTGTAATGCATGTAGTATGTGTAGGTGTGTACAAACAGCTTGTAATGCATGAAGTATGTGTAGATGTGTACAGATGGCTTGTAATGCTTGTAGAATGTGAAAGCATTTATAGAAGGCTTGTACTGCATGTAGTATGTGTGGATGTGTACAGACGGCTTGTAATGCATGTAGTATGTGTAGGTGTGTTCAGACGGCTTGTAATGCATGTAGTATGTGTAAGTGTGTACAAACAGCTTGTAATGCATGCAGTATGTGTAGGTGTGTACAGACGGCTTGTAATGCATGTAGTATGTGTAATTGTGTACAGAAGGCTTGTAATGCATGCAGTATGTGGGATTGTGTACAGAAGGCTTGTAATGCATGTAGTACGTGTAGGTGAGTATAGAAAGATTGTAATGCATGTAGTATTGTGTGTACAGAAGGCTTGTAATGCATGAAGTTTGTGTAGGTGTGTACAGAAGTCTTGTAACACATGTAGTATGTGTAGGTGTGTACAGATGGCTTGCAAGTCATGTAGTATGTGTAGGTGTGTACAGAAGATTTGTATTGCATGTAGTTTGTGTAGGTGTGTACAGAAGCATTTTAATGCATGTAGTATGTACAGTTGTGTACAGCAGGCTTGTAATGCATGTAGTATGTGTATTTGTGTACAGAAGGCTTGTGATGCATGTAGTATGTGTAGGTGTGGACAGAAGGCTTGTAATGCATGTAGTATGTGTAGGTGTTTAAAGAAGGCTTGTAATACATGTAGTATGTGTAGGCGTGTGCAGACGGCTTGTAATGCATGTAGTATCTGTAGGTGTGTATAGAAGACATGTAGTGCATGTAGTATGTACAGGTGTGTACAGAAGACTTATAATGCATGTAGTATGTGTAGGTGTGTACAGATGGCTTGTAATGCATGTTGTATGTGTAAGTGTGTACAGAAGGCTTGTAATGCATGCAGTATGTGTAGTTGTGTACAGAAAGCTTGTAATGCTTGTAATATGTGTAGTTGTGTATAGAAGGACTGTAATGCATGTAGTATGTGTAGGTGTGTACAGAAGACTTGTAATGCATGAGGTATGTGTAGGTGTGTACAGAAGTCTTGTAACACATGTAGTATGTGTAGGTGTGTACAGATGGCTTGCAAGTCATGTAGTATATGTAGGTGTGTATAAAAGACTTGTATTGCATGTAGTATGTGTAGTTGTGTATAGAAGCCTTGTAATGCATGTAGTATATGTAGGTCTGTATCGAAGACATGTAATGTATGTAGTATGTACAGGTGTGTACAGCAGGCTTGTAATACATGAAGTATGTGTAGGTGTGTACAGAAGGCTTGTAATTCATGTAGTATATGTAGGTGTGGACAGAAGGTTTGTAATGCATGTAGTATGTGCAGGTGTGTATAGAAGCCTTGTAATGCATGTCATATGTGTAGGTGTGTACAGAAGGCTTGTAATGCATGTAGTATGTGTAGGTGTGTACAAACAGCTTGTAATGCATGAAGTATGTGTAGATGTGTACAGATGGCTTGTAATGCTTGTAGAATGTGAAAGCATTTATAGAAGGCTTGTACTGCATGTAGTATGTGTGGATGTGTACAGACGGCTTGTAATGTATGTAGTATGTGTAGGTGTGTTCAGACGGCTTGTAATGCATGTAGTATGTGTAAGTGTGTACAAACAGCTTGTAATGCATGCAGTATGTGTAGGTGTGTACAGACGGCTTGTAATGCATGTAGTATGTGTAATTGTGTACAGAAGGCTTGTAATGCATGCAGTATGTGGGATTGTGTACAGAAGGCTTGTAATGCATGTAGTACGTGTAGGTGAGTATAGAAAGATTGTAATGCATGTAGTATTGTGTGTACAGAAGGCTTGTAATGCATGAAGTTTGTGTAGGTGTGTACAGAAGTCTTGTAACACATGTAGTATGTGTAGGTGTGTACAGATGGCTTGCAAGTCATGTAGTATGTGTAGGTGTGTACAGAAGATTTGTATTGCATGTAGTTTGTGTAGGTGTGTACAGAAGCATTTTAATGCATGTAGTATGTACAGTTGTGTACAGCAGGCTTGTAATGCATGTAGTATGTGTATTTGTGTACAGAAGGCTTGTGATGCATGTAGTATGTGTAGGTGTGGACAGAAGGCTTGTAATGCATGTAGTATGTGTAGGTGTTTAAAGAAGGCTTGTAATACATGTAGTATGTGTGAGGCGTGTGCAGGCGGCTTGTAATGCATGTAGTATCTGTAGGTGTGTATAGAAGACATGTAGTGCATGTAGTATGTACAGGTGTGTACAGAAGACTTATAATGCATGTAGTATGTGTAGGTGTGTACAGATGGCTTGTAATGCATGTTGTATGTGTAAGTGTGTACAGAAGGCTTGTAATGCATGCAGTATGTGTAGTTGTGTACAGAAAGCTTGTAATGCTTGTAATATGTGTAGTTGTGTATAGAAGGACTGTAATGCATGTAGTATGTGTAGGTGTGTACAGAAGACTTGTAATGCATGAGGTATGTGTAGGTGTGTACAGAAGTCTTGTAACACATGTAGTATGTGTAGGTGTGTACAGATGGCTTGCAAGTCATGTAGTATATGTAGGTGTGTATAAAAGACTTGTATTGCATGTAGTATGTGTAGTTGTGTACAGAAGCCTTGTAATGCATGTAGTATATGTAGGTCTGTATCGAAGGCTTGTGATGCATGTAGTATGTGTCCGTGTGGACAGAAGCCTTGTAATGCATGTAGTATCTGTAGGTGTGTATAGAAGACATGTCATGCATGTAGTATGTACAGATGTGTACAGCAGGCTTGTAATGCATGTAGTATGTGTAGGTGAGTACAGAAGGTTTGTAATGCATGTAGTAGGCAGGTGGGAACAGACAGCTTGTAAAGCATGTAGTATGTGTTGGTATGTACAGACGGCTTTTAATGCATGCAGTATGTGTAGGTGTGTACAAAAGGCTTGTAATGCATGTAGTATGTGTAGCTGTGGCAGACGGCTTGTAATGCATGTAGTATGTGTAGTTGTGTACAAAAGGCTTGTAATGCATGTAGTATGGGTAGGTGTGTACAGACGGCTTGTAATGCATGTAGTATGTGTAGGTGTGTACAAACAGCTTGTAATGCATGTAGTATGTGTAGGTGTGTACAGACAGCTTGTAATGCATGTAGAATGTGAAAGTGTGTACAGAAGGCTTGTAATGTATGCAGTATGTGTAGGTGTTTACAGAAGGCTTGTAATGCTTGTAGTGTGTGTAGGTTTGTATAGAAGGCTTGTAATGCATGTAGTATGTGTAGATGTGTACATAATGCTTGTAATGCATGCAGTATGTGTAGGTGTGTACAGAAGGCTTGTGATGAATGTAGTATGTATAGGTGTGTACAGAAAGCCTTTAATCTATGTAGTATGTGTAGGTGTGTACAGAAGGCTTGTAATGCATGTAGTATGTGTAGGTGTGTACAGAAGGCTTCTGATGCATGTAGTATGTGTAGGTGTGTACAGATGGCTTGCAATTCATGTAGTATGTGTAGGTGTGTACAGATGGCTTGTAATGCATGTAGTATGTGTAGGTGTGTACAGAAGGCTTGTAATGCATGTAGTATGTGTAGGTGTGTACAGAAGGCTTGTAATGTATGTAGTATGTGTAGGAGTGTATAAAAGACATGTAATGCATGTAGTATGTACAGGTGTGTACAGAAGGCTTGCAATGCATGTAGTATTTGTAGGTGTGTACAGAAGGCTTGTAATGCATGTAGTATGTGTAGGTGTGGACAGAATTCTTGTAATGTATGTGTAGGTGTGTACAGACAGCTTGTAATGCATGTAGTATGTGTAGGTGTGTACAGATGGCTTGTAATGCATGTAGTATGTGTAGGTGTGTACAAGCAGCTTGTAATGCATGTAGTATGTGTAGGTGTGTACAGACAGCTTGTAATGCATGTAGTATGTGTAAGTGTGTACAGAATGCTTGTAATGCACGCAGTATGTGTAGGTGTGTACAGACGGCTTGTAATGCATGTAGTATGTGTAGGTATGTACAGAAGGCTTGTAATGCGTGTAGTATGTGTAAGTGTGTATAGAAGGCTTGTAATGAATGTAGTATGTGTAGGTGTGTACAGAAGGCTTGTAATGCATGCAGTATGTGTAGGTGTGTACAGAAGGCTTGTAATGTGTGTAGTATGTGTAGTTGTGTACAAACAGCTTGTAATGCATGTAGTATGTGTAGTTGTGTACAGACGGCTTGTAATGCATGTAGAATGTGAAAGTGTGTACAGAAGGCTTGTAATGCATACAGTATGTGTAGGAGTGTACAGAAGGCTTGTAATGCTTGTAGTAAGTGTAGGTGTGTATAGAAGGCTTGTAATGCATGTAGTATGTGTAGATGTGTACAGAATGCTTGTAATGCATGTAGTATGTGTAGGTGTGTACAGAAGGCTTGTAATGTGTGTAGTATGCGTAAGTGTGTACAGAAGGCTTGTAATGCATGTAGTATGTGTAGGTGTGTACAGACGGCTTGCAATTCATGTAGCATGTGTAGGTGTGTACAGAAGGCTTGTAATGCATGCAGTATGTGTAGGTGTGTACAGAAGGCTTGTAATGCATGTAGTATGTGTAGGTGTATACAGAAGGTTTGTAATGCATGTAGTATGTGTAGGTGGGTACAGATCCTTACAATGCATGCAGTATGTGTAGGTGAGTACAGAAGGTTTGTAATGCATGTAGTAGGCAGGTGTGAACAGACAGCTTGTAATGCATGTAGTATGTGTTGGTATGTACAGACGGCTTTTAATGCATGTAGTATATGTAGGTGTCTACAGACAGCTTGTAATGCATGTAGTATGTGTAGGTGTGTACAGAAGGCTTGTAATGCATGTAGTATGTGTAGGTGTGTACAGAAGGCCTGTAATGATGTAGTACATGTAGATGTGTGGAGAAGGTTTGTAATGAATGTTTTAGTGTAGGTGTGTACAGATGGTTTCTAATGCATGTAGTATGTGTAGGTGTGTACAGAAGGCTTGTAACTCATGTAGTATGTGTAGGTATGTACAGAAGGCTTGTAATGCATGTATTATGTGCAGGTGTGTACAGACGGCTTGTAATGCATGTAGTATTTACAGGTGTGTACCAAAGGCTTGTAATGCATGTAGTATGTGTAGGTGTGTACAGAATGTTTCTAATGCATGTAGTATGTGTAGTTGTGTACAGAAGGCTTGTAATGCATGTAGTATGTGTAGGTGTGTACAGAAGGCTTGTAATGCATGTAGTATTTGTAGGTGTGTACAGAAGGTTTGCAATGCATATAGTATGTGTAGGTGTATACAGATGGCTTGTAATGCATGTATTATGTGTAGATGTGTATAGAAGGTTTGTAATGCATGTAGTATGTGTAGGTGTGTACAGAAGGCTTGTAATGCATGTAGTATGTGTAGTTGTGTACAGAAGGCTTGTAATGCATGTAGTATGTGTAGGTGTGTACAGAAAGCTTGTAATTAATGTAGTATGTTTAGGTGTGTACAGAAGATGGCTTGTAATGCATGCAGTATGTGTAGGTGTGTACAGAAGGCTTGTCATGCATGTAGTATGTGTAGGTGTGTACAGACAGCTTGTAATGCATGTAGTATGTGTAGGTGTGTACAGAAGGCCTTTAATACATGTAGTATGTGTAGGTGTGTCCAGATGACTTGTAATGCATGTAGTATGTGTAGGTGTGTACAGACGGCTTGTAATGCATGTAGTATGTGTAGGTATGTACAGAAGGCTTGTCATGCATGTAGGATGTGTAGGTGTGTTCAGAAGGCTTGTAATGCATGTAGTATGTGTAGGTGTGTACAGAAGGTTTCTAATGCATGTAGTATGTGTAGATGTGTACAGAAGGCTTTTGATGCATGTAGTATGTGTAGGTGTGTAGTGCTCCTGTGCATTTCAACCACCTTCATACATTAGAGGAACATCAACGTATGAAAGAAGGGTGATTCCATCCATTCAAATGCGCTATTTTAGAATTGTATAAGAATGTGTCGAGTGGCATGTGCATTTCAGGCAGTGTTCTGTACCTTGTGATCTTAGGTAGGCTGTTCTAATCCAGCCGTTACTCCTTAGTCACACTTGTGTCAGTACGTCTGCGACTGTGCAGGTAGGTAACAATGTTGTGAGACAGCTATCTGCTCTGCATGTGTATGTCTGGGGATTTCTATTACAATTCTGCTCATTTTTCACACAGAAATACTTTCTTTGATAATGATGATGCCATGGGATGACATTTGTCTTTCCCATGACAACTACTAACGATTTTGCTGTGGTGTGAAGGCATGGGACTATGTTTAGTATGCTTGTGCCTTTGTAAGGCATGTGTTTAAATCCGTGATTATCCAAACATTGTGCCTGACTGCCACTATCACCATCACAGTGATGACTGTATTACACATCTATGTGTCTGGGTAGACCTAGCAGTTGGTAATGTTGTGTGAGGAACACACATTAGCAAAGCAATTTTAAAGAAATGACCGGCGCACATCTCTCTTGCTTCAATAAAATGATGTTATGGCTTCAAAGACAATGATATTTCACACTTGCAGCATCAGTGGCACTTTGGCACATTCATTCTTTCCAGTATCATATAGCTTCTGCCACATAGTCAGGTGTTTAAAACTCACACTGGCTGACAGTAAGCATTGCACGTCCTACTTCTGTTATGCATGAACGACATCCACAAGTGTTATAATGTGTACAATTACAGTGGGAGAAATCTCCCCTAGCCCTTTTATCTCATATAAATTATAGCAGAATCATATGATGTAATGACTTCAGATAGGTGGAGTCTTACTACTTGCTAAGAGTTCCACTGTGGATCATTGGATTCATACACACATTTGTAGTTGGGGGAGGGCTTATATAGCTATCTTGCTGTTTAATTCCAGCCAGGGATAGCATTCTTTGAATTTATTGACATTGCAAAAATAATTCTGCATGTATTTATTATTCTCAGTTTTTATTTATTTATTATTAATGCAAATAATATGTTTGTGTTTTTGACATCTTATGGCAATATCCACTGTAATGTCTTGTGAGCATACCCAGTATAGTCCTATATTAGATGCACTCCATTTGCAAATAGAGACCTTGTAGTACTGCAATGTCTACAGATCTGTGTTGTCACTGGTAACTTATGTATTTTGATTGCTGTTAATATTACTGTTTATGATGCACATGTATACAAAACACATGCTAGTCCAACACGTGTCAATGTACTATACCCCACTATCTATGGTTGTACAAAGACAAATGTTAAAACGTGTCCCCTTCGGCTGTGCATGACAGAGTGGCTGTATGGCTTATGCCTTGTTTATACAAAATGGAGTGGAGGACACAGCACTACAGTCAGTTATCACGCATACAGTCCCCATATACCCATGTCCTATTCAATAATTGCACTGTATTCGAATAGCCCATAAAATATCCACTGTCCTTGTTAACTATTATCTCAACTCATCATGTTATTAACATGTGCTACCCTTTCTTATAATATTGAATTGTGTCCCTCTCACATCCATTGTTAACATGTACGTTTATAAGTTATGAACATGGGTAAACACGATTATTTATTATTACTATCAATCAATATGGACATATTTCTATTTAACACTGTTTCTTTCTGGCATCATCACATTTGAATGCATTAAATGTGTACATTTTTTCCATTTGCCCTCCCCTCATAATTATCCCTGCCCTGTTCACATTCTGTTCTGTGTATATTAACCCTATTTCACATCCCCCATCTACATGCTTACTGCACAAGTCCTTGCAGAAGGTTTACGTACAGGCAAGCAACTTTGTTTACATTGTGTGCTCGAAATTCCAGCACAGTTTCATGGCAACCAACACTGCTGTTGACCAAGAAAAACTGCTTGAAATCATGTAAGAGCAACGAGCGGCATGGATATTCAATCAGCACCAGTGCTCATTGTGCTGAAGTGTTACAATCGCAAAGGCTTCGTGCGAAGCTTATACAATCGTTAACAAATCTCAGGGAGTGTCATAAAATACCAACATTTGCAAGCAGAAGTGAGAGCAATGTGAAAGAAAGATGCCAAGACAGTTCTAATACTAGTAAGAGGGACAGGACTAATAAAAAGAATTATACTTAAATATGATACCAGTGCATGTAACCCATATGAACTGCAGAAGGCGGCAATTCTGGGCACATTACAGGTGCTGTGAAGAATAATCTTGGCTAACATTAATGATTAAAACAATATTAATTTCATGAACTCTAATCATACCCTAACTTAGGAAAAAAATACATATATATACATATATGTGTGTGTGTGTGTGTGTGTGTGTGTGTGTGTGTGTGTGTGTGTGTGTGTGTGTGTGTGTGTGTGTGTGTTAGTTAGATGCCCTTGCTATGTCTGAGTGGAGAATTGTGTCAAAAGCTTTGGCCAGGTCAAGGTATGTGGTGTGTACCACTTTGCCTTCATTCATTGCTTTGGTGACTTTTTCAAAAAAAAATCAACTAGGATCAGTAAGCATGACCTACCCTTGACAAATCCAAACTGAAATTTGTCCAGTGTTTGGAGGTTTCCTATGTCCGAATCAATTAACTCCATGATTATTCTACCCATGGCTTTGCATATGAGGCTGGTCAGACGTACAGGTCTCTAATTGCCTGGGTCTGTGAAAGGTTATCTCTTATGTAGGGGAATGATTGTAGCTGTTTTCTGTTCACTTGATACAAAATCTGTATGGAGGATGAGCTTGAACAGTGTTGTTATATGTGTTACAAAATAAACTGCATGCATTTGATAAGAAGGCTAGTTTGTGCAAATGGTGGATTGGGCGATGTCCGAGTTGGTCAACAAAGTTAAGTGGCTTTATGGTAGGTCTGGGAGTTTGTGTATGAGTGTGTGTGCTTTAGGGTTAGAACAGGTGTTAGGTAAGGGGATAGATTTCCTCTATGTGTAGGTTAGGGTTAGAGAGAAGGTCAAGTAAGGGAGTTGATTTATTTTATGTATGAGAGTGTGTGGGTTACTGTTAGAGTAAGGGTCCATTAAGGGGATAGATTTAGCATTGCGTGGGTACACATTTGTGTGTGTATATGTGTGCATGTATGTTAGCTGAGTGTTTGAGCTGTCTTGTACAGTGGTAGTCTTTTTTAAAGTAAATTGGATAGTTAGGATTGGGACATGGGCAGATTTAGGGCTAGGTTTATCACTCATTACAAAGGTAGGCAGGGGTGTTATGGAAAGTTTTTTTTTTTTTTACAGTAAGGTGCATGGATAGGGTTCTGGTCTCTAACTCTAACTTTTAAACCTTATTTAAAAACAAATTGTAGCACTGTCACTATTCAGACAAATTTGAGTTGAATTTTGGTAGGGTTATGCATATTGCATCAGAAAAGGATGTTAGTTTCCTATTTCAATGTGCTAAGTTTTGTTAATTTGTGTGACAATATTATGAATGCTCAACATGTTTTGTTGATGTTTTATGTCTCGATCATTGAATATGTTGATCATTTGTGATGTGACAATATATTATTTCTGGGTTATATCTATGCTTACAAACATCTGACTTGTTATATCCACTCTTTCCCTCAGTAATGTGTTACATTAGGGACAGGTATGTACACCAGGTAACCTGAATGGATGCTGTCTGTGTATAGCATTGCAGTGAGTCTGTTTTTTTTGTGTCTTTCGGCTTTTCCCGGTTAGGGGTCGCCACAGCGGAACTCTGGTCCGCTAATGATTGGCAGTAGAGTTTTACGTGCTGGCTTGCCGGGCCTAACGCACAACCTTCAACGAAAGAACACCCATTCACGCATATCGCCACACAGAAGACACTCTAACTTAGAATCGAATGGGCAACGTCTAACTGTGAGGCAACAACGTTACTGCAAGCACCACCACCACAATCTATTGCAGTGAGTCTGTAATAATGAATATTTTTTTTATTCACATTTCAGTAGTACCTATTTAACTTATGTGCATTTTTGTCAATTCTTGTAATAATGTTGTAAGTGCATTTTTATATTGTAGTCGTTTAACATTATCATGTATGCTAAACAGTAAATTTAGTTTTAGTGTACTATATGATATCTGGCTAATTGGTTAATGTCATATCTAGTACATGATATCTAGCTAATTGGTTAATGGCACATCTAGAAAAATGAGCCATCTTCTTCATTATCTTGTGTGTCAATGAAAACTGAAAATAATTAAAATGTATAAATAAATAAAAACAGTGCATTTTATAATGTGACATTTTTATAAAAAAAGTAATACTAACCTTATATTAAACACAGAGTGGGTGACAAAAGAGTTAGCTAGAAACTGACAGGAAATTGTCCTACAAGATGGATTTAATACTGAGAAACGTAAATGATGGCACATATAAATCAGTGTTAGAAAATTTTTTGTGTCCTGATCTAGTCACACAGAACTGTCAGGCAAAATATGCATCTGTGAATTATAATGCATGACTTGTCATAATTATTATAATTATCTTTGTGCCACTTGACATCTTAATAAAACGTCAGTAATTTTATTACTTGTTAGTTTATATTTAACATCTCTTTGAAGGTAGGTATGTAAAATCTGCATTTTTAGACTTTCTTTGGATACTTTATTTTAAGAATAAATGAAGCATCCTGACCTTGCAATTGCTGATTACCATTCTGTCTGGTGAATTTCAGAGCAGAAAGTTGGTTGACACACATGCACACACACACATGCTCAGAAGTATGAGTCTCTCTGAAATATAAAGGTGGCCACATATTGCGGAGTATTTCAGAGGCCAAGAATAGGCATGATTTTTACTCAAGATTGGATGAAGTATAATGAAGAATCCCGCAGGACAGCACTCTTGTCTGCAGCAAAGTAATCTAGAGAGAAGTGTCGCTTTATGTGTCTGATCATATCATACAAGATGATCAGATGCCACAAGAGGAAACCAAGATAATGCATAGTCTCAAAATTCCTGATGTATTATTTTAATTGGATTTATAGTGTACAGACCCAAAATGATAAAGCCAGGAGAGTATCTTAGCTTTGTAAGCCCATATTCCATCATGTTCCTGTCTAAGAAGATATCAGCATCACACAGGAAATCAGCCGACGTGGCCTGGGTACCCAAAGGGAATGGTAAAGCTCACAAGGGACTCTGTAAAAGGTAAGCAGATGTGACCAGAAAGTAAAAAAAAATGTAAAATACATGTGATATCTGTTTTCATTTTAAATATCTAACAGTAATTAACTAAGAGATTCATAGAGGATGATGCTGCACGGAAAAAGACACTAGCAAGGTACCATTTACCACCATTAATTGTCCCCTACCAATTAGTATTCATAGAAATGTCAGTGAATTTCACACACATTTTATAGGAACTTCACACTTGCTCTCTATGGATTCACATTATTATTTGATTCTGTTCATGCAGAGGTGTAAGTGTGTGTGTGTGGGGGGTTGTGTGTATACATGCACACATGTATAGGTTTATGTATAAGTATATATGTCTGTGTGTGTGTGTGTGTGTGTGTGTGTGTGTGTGTGTGTGTGTGTGTGTGTGTGTGTGTGTGTGTGTGTGTGTGTATATACAGGCACACATGTATAGGTTTATGTATAAGTATATATGTGTGTGTGTGTGTGTGTGTGTGTGTGTATACATGCACGCATGTATAGGTTTATGTATAAGTATATATGTCTGTGTGTGTGTGTGTGTGTGTGTGTGTGTATATATATACAGGCACACATGTATAGGTTTATGTATAAGTATATATGTGTGTGTGTGTGTGTGTGTGTGTGTGTGTGTGTGTGTGTGTGTGTGTGTATACATGCACGCATGTATAGGTTTATGTATAAGTATGTGCGTGTGTGTGTGTGTGTGTGTGTGTGTGTGTGTGTGTGTGTGTGTGTGTGTGTGTGTGTGTGTGTGTGTGTGTGTGTGTGTGATGTCCACTGATCATAATACTAAGGTAATAAGATGCTCACCTCTGTGGTTCAAAAATGGTTGTCCATCTTGAAATATTGTCAGAAATATAAATCTAAATATATAACTTAGCTGAAAATTAGTATTATAAGCTACATTTATGCAGCAAGAGAATGTCATTATTGATCATTTCAGATGTCCACACAAAGCAGCTAACTTAATAATAAAGCAGAAACAAGTTGTGTAGGGTATGTAGGAAAGATAGCTTCTTCCTTGCAGTTGTGCACTTGCAATGACGTGCCATTTTGTACTCCTGCTAACACAATTACACCACCAGTTTCTTAGTATGTATTTTAAAGAGGAAGTATTATCCTAAATGGAACAATAGTTACCTTACTTCTCATTTCAAATGACAACAAATGTACTGGGTATTGTCAGTTGCTATACCCAAAACTATACAGTATGAGATGAAGCTCATTATTATTTTATTACTGACTTATCCAAGGCAGTTTTATGTTCTCTACAGTCAACAAAATGCTGTGCTTCTTACTCCACCCCATACTCGGCACATAGATGTATGTCAGGCAAGTTAATGGTAGAAAGATGGTTTTGTTAATCTTATACTGATGTGCACTTTTACTTTAAGATATCTTGCATGTATTTCTTTATCTAAGTATTATGTAAGGATGTCTGATGCTGAAATTTTGAATGCCACTGTTGTACTTTCCGACTTTAGATTACTTGAAATGAATCCTAACTAGTACAGTGCTAGATATTTTCCAAATGACTTTCTTACTTTTTAAGATATTCTGATACTGCTCAACATAATCTAATGGTGAGATATTATGTTATATCCTTATTTATTTATTTTATTTATTGACATTTGTTAACCGGGTTGGTCCAACTAGGATTGTGACCCATTTTCAGTGGAGACCCGAGGAGAAAAGCTCCATTTACAAACAATTTACACTGTGTGAAAAACAAAGAAAAAAATTTCACAATCAGCGAATTATAGCAATTTGAAAATACAACAAGCCTAAGATACAAAGTAGAAAGCATGCACACAGTGATATACACATAGGATTATTTACACGATAAATATAGATTTATATAAGATTTTAATTTCTTCAGTATTGTTGATTTTGTGTAGCAAATGGCCACTTTGTGGGTTACTAGCTGAATTGGCGGTAGATCATATTAGATACATATACAGGGGTACAATGGGTTATGCTGGGTCATAACAGGGGCAAGTTTTGTTGTTAAGTAGATGAAGTTTGAGTTCTTTTTTAAACCGTGATGGGTGGGTGATGGAACATATGTGTAGGGGCAGTTTGTTCCAAGCTAGGGCTACAGAGCATTTATAAAGAAGTTTGTCTACATTTTTCTTAGGTTGGTAGATATCCAGGAGTTGCTGGTTAGAGGTGCAGAGGGTCTGAGGTGGAGTATAGATGGAGATTATGGATGAGAGAGCTGGGCAGGAGGAAGGTTTGCATAGAATAGAGTGTAACATTAGAAATTGTGATAGAAGGAGTTATTGGGGGAGTTGAAGCCATTGGAGAGAGTTTAGGGCCAGGCATTGGTGTGGGTTTTATGGAGAGTTTGTAATAAACCTAGCTATTTTACAATGTAAAACTAGTATTGCCATTGGAATTCATCTTTTCAGACCATGCCTATGCCTTATTATGTATAGATGTGTCTATCATAGAACTACTCAGTGATGTGAGGTCTTTAAACTCATGAAGGACTGTTATCACGCAGCATAGAAGTCTCAGCAGTCAGATTTAAACCACAATGGGCACACTGACTTGACAAACAACAGCTATGTTTAAGTACTAGTTTAAGAGATTTTCTAGTAGTCATGTTGGCATCATACAAATTGCAGTGCGTAGCTCCCAAGCCCTCAAGGATTAAACACTATATCAGAGAAATGATTGCTGAAAGAACATTTCCTTGAAGAACCAATCACTTGATGGTGCTCTATGACAACAGAAATGTTTAAGTATTCCACGGGAAAGAACAAAAATGCTGGTAGAAGGCAAAGCCATTTGATGTGTATGAATGTGGGAGGGGTGCTATTCATTTGTTTAAAAGACCAAAGCATGGATGTTGGGGTGGTGTTGGTGGGGGGGGGTCAATATTTCCCTAAAAAGTAGTTGATTGTTTTATGCAGTTCAGCACTACTTCAGCTACAGCTGATGATAATTTCTTTAGAAACATGTTCTTCAAACCACTCCCTGTTTAACTGCACCCACCCATTACCACCAGAGGACATGCCTCATCTCATTATTTTGTGTATTCAACAGACATCCAGCATTTCAGTTTGGCACAGTGAAATTCAAGGAGAGTTTCATAAACATTTAACGCTCATGACGTTGCACTACTATGCACTAATAAACTGCAACTCATATCATACTTACTGCAATTCTAGGATGTTTTCATAAACACTTTCATCGCACTGCACTTACGCACTAAAGTAGTGCCCTACTTGCTGTCCGTAGTTACACAAGGTAACAGAAAGGCCCTACTCACTGTCCGTAGTTACACAAGGTACTAGAAAGGCCCTACTTACTGTCCGTAGTTACATGAGGTACCAGAAAAGCCCTACTTAATGTCCATAGTTACACAAGGTACCAGAAAGGCCCTACTTACTGTCGGTAGTTACATGAGGTACCAGAAAGGCCCTAATTATTGTCCGTAGTTACACGAGGTACCAGAAAGGCCCTACTTACTGTCCATAGTTACATGAGGTATCAGAAAGGCCCTACTTACTGTCCGTAGTTACATCAGGTACCAGAAAGGCCCTACTTGCTGTCCATAGATACATGAGGTACCAGAAAGGCCCTACTTACTGTCCGTAGTTACACAAGGTACCAGAAAGGCCCTACTTACTGTCCATAGTTACATGAGGTACCAGAAAGGCCCTACTTACTGTCCGTAGTTACACGAGGTACCAGAAAGGCCCTACTTACTGTCCATAGTTACACAAGGTACCAGAAAGGCCCTACTTACTGTTGTTAGTTACACAAGGTACCAGAAAGGCCCTACTTGCTGTCCGTAGTTACACGAGGCACTAGAAAGGCCCTACTTACTGTCCGTAGTTACATGAGGTACCAGAAAGGCCATACTTACTGTCCATAGTTACACGAGGTACCAGAAAGGCCCTACTTAATGTCCATAGTTACACAAGGTACCAGAAAGGCCCTACTTACTATCCGTAGTTACACGAGGTACCAGAAAGGCCCTACTTAATGTCCGTAGTTACATGAGGTACCAGAAAGGCCCTACTTACTGTCTGTAGTTACATGAGGTACCAGAAAGGCCCTACTTACTGTCCGTAGTTACACGAGATACCAGAAAAGCCCTACTTACTGTCCGTAGTTACACAAGGTACCAGAAAGGCCCTACTTAATGTCCATAGCTACACGAGGTACCAGAAAGACTCTACTTACTGTCCGTAGTTACATGAGGTACCAGAAAGGCCCTACTTACTGTCTGTAGTTACATGAGGTACCAGAAAGGCCCTACTTACTGTCTGTAGTTACACAAGGTACCAGAAAGGCCCTACTTAATGTCCACAGTTACACGAGGTACCAGAAAGGCCCTACTTACTGTCCGTAGTTACATGAGGTACCAGAAAAGCCCTACTTACTGTCCGTAGTTACACGAGGTACCATAAAGGCCCTACTTACTGTCCGTAGTTACACAAGGTACCAGAAAAGCCCTACTTAATGTCCGTAGTTACACAAGGTACCAGAAAGGCCCTACTTGCTGTCCATAGTTACACGAGGTACCAGAAAGGCCCTACTTAATGTCTGTAGTTACATGAGGTACCAGAAAGGCCCTACTTACTGTCCGTAGTTACACGAGATACCAGAAAAGCCCTACTTACTGTCCGTAGTTACACGAGGTACCAGAAAGGCCCTACTTAATGTCCATAGCTACACGAGGTACCAGAAAGACTCTACTTACTGTCCGTAGTTACATGAGGTACCAGAAAGGCCCTACTTACTGTCTGTAGTTACATGAGGTACCAGAAAAGCCCTACTTACTGTCCGTAGTTACACGAGGTACCATAAAGGCCCTACTTACTGTCCGTAGTTACACAAGGTACCAGAAAAGCCCTACTTACTGTCCGTAGTTACACAAGGTACCAGAAAGGCCCTACTTGCTGTCCATAGTTACACGAGGTACCAGAAAGGCCCTATTACTGTCCGTAGTTACATGAGGTACCAGAAAGGCCCTACTTACTGTCCATAGTTACACGAGGTACCAGAAATGCCCTACTTAATGTCCATAGTTACACAAGGTACCAGAAAGGCCCTACTTAATGTCCATAGTTACACAAGGTACCAGAAAGTCCCTAGTTACTATCCGTAGTTACACAAGGTACCAGAAAGGCCCTACTTAATGTCCGTAGTTACATGAGGTACCAGAAAGGCCCTACTTACTGTCCGTAGTTACATGAGGTACCAGAAAGGCCCTACTTACTGTCCGTAGTTACACGAGATACCAGAAAAGCCCTACTTACTGTCCGTAGTTACACGAGGTACCAGAAAGGCCCTACTTAATGTCCATAGTTACATGAGGTACCAGAAAGGCTCTACTTACTGTCCGTAGTTACATGAGGTACCAGAAAGGCCCTACTTACTGTCTGTAGTTACATGAGGTACCAGAAAGGCCCTACTTACTGTCTGTAGTTACAAAAGGTACCAGAAAGGCCCTACTTAATGTCCACAGTTACACGAGGTACCAGAAAGGCCCTACTTACGGCCCTACTTACTGTCCGTAGTTACATGAGGTACCAGAAAGGCCCTACTTACTGTCCGTAGCTACACGAGGTACCAGAAAGGCCCTACTTACTATCTGTAGTTACACGAGGTACCAGAAAGCCCCTACTTAATGTCCATAGTTACATGAGGTACCAGAAAGGCCCTACTTACTGTCATAGTTACATGAGGTACCAGAAAGGCCCTATTTACTGTCCATAGTTACATGAGGTACCAGAAAGGCCCTACTTACTGTCCATAGTTACATGAGGTACCAGAAAGGCCCTACTTACTGTCCATAGTTACATGAGGTACCAGAAAGGCCCTACTTAACGTCCATAGTTACATGAGGTACCAGAAAGGCCCTACTTACTGTCCATAGTTACATGAGGTACCAGAAAGGCCTTACTTACTGTCCGTAGTTACATGAGGTACCAGAAAGGCCCTACTTAATGTCTGTAGTTACATGAGGTACCAGAAAGGCCCTACTTACTGTCCGTAGTTACATGAGGTACCAGAAAGGCCCTACTTACTGTCCGTAGTTACATGAGGTACCAGAAAGGCCCTACTTACTGTCCATAGTTACATGAGGTACCAGAAAGGCCCTACTTACTGTCCGTAGTTACATGAGGTACCAGAAAGGCCCTACTTACTGTCCATAGTTACATGAGGTACCAGAAAGGCCCTGCTTACTGTCCATAGTTACATGAGGTGCCAGAAAGGCCCTACTTAACGTCCATAGTTACATGAGGTACCAGAAAGGCCCTACTTACTGTCGGTAGTTACATGAGGTACCAGAAAGGCCCTACTTACTGTCTGTAGTTACATGAGGTACCAGAAAGGCCCTACTTACTGCCCATAGTTACATGAGGTACCAGAAAGGCCCTACTTAACGTCCGTAGTTACATGAGGTACCAGAAAGGCCCTACTTATTGTCCACCAAACAGCCAATGCCTTCAACTCTTTCTTTACAGAAACCATACAAACACTAGCTAGCCAACTTATTCCAGACAGCTCAAACCTTGCCACGTCCATACCTAGTACTCTACCTGTATTCTCTATTCAACCAATATCTACCACTTTCATCTACAAACTCATCCAAAAACTTAGGCCTTGTACCCCTTCTACTGACCAGTTACCTTCTGAATACCTCCAAAATGCAGCCAAAGTAATTTCCTATCCTATATCCATCCTCATAAACAGAACCATTAAGGAAGGTTACATTCCAAACATCTGGAAAATCTCCCATATCATTCCCCTTCACAAAGGTGGCAACTCAAATGACTACTCAAACTATCGACCAATAGCACTCTTATCACCCTTAGCAAAAATCATGGAAAAATGCATTCATCATCAACTTTTAAACCATTTAACACAAAATAACATAATAGCTAAATGTCAGCATGGTTTTAGGCCATCTCATAGTACCACAACTGCTCTGTTATCCTTTACAGATGTTATAAATAGAAATCGTAATAACAACAACCTCTCATCTGCACTCTTTATTGATCCCTCCAAAGCTTTCGACATGGTTAACCATGCACTTCTGATCAACATTCTTGAATCCTTCTCTCTTGACTCTTTAGCTATTAAATGGTTCAGGTCCTACCTAACCAATAGACAACAAGCAGTTCTCTGGGCAAATAATATATCATCCCTTCTACCTGTTACACTGGGAGTCCCTCAGGGCTCCATTCTAGGCCCACTTCTTTTTTCTCTTTTTATTAACGACCTGCATGTAGCAATCCCACAGGCCACCTGCATTCAATATGCAGATGATTCAACATTAATTTGCTCAGCAACCTCACCATCTGCACTACATTCCCTGACTCAGAATGTATTTAACACAGTAGAAACATGGTTCACAAAACGTTGGCTCCTTCTTAATGCGAAAAAAACCAAGCTCCTTCTCTTTACACCCTCTAATAAGTCTACCCCAATTGATTTCTCTGTCATTTCCAATAATAGCACAATCATACACCCTGACTCTACAACTAAACTGTTAGGAATTACTATTGATAACAACCTTACATTTGATAGTCACATAAATAACACCATTAAAAATGTCAACAGGAAAATTGGCTCCTTATATCGAATCAAAACTTTCTTAACTCCAACAGCTAAAACCAAAATTGCTCATTCCCATTTAATTTCTACTCTTCTTTATGCTTCTCCCATATACACCAACCTAAAAAAGAATAACCTTGTCAAACTATAGCATGCCTATAACAGCATCGCCAGACTTGCCACTGGTAACCCCTTTCGAACTCACCACTGTCTAAATCTAAAGCAGCTGGGCTGGCTTGAACTTCAAAACCTTCTGAAAATCTCCCAACTAACCATGACCCACAAGATATTTTTATCAACCTAATAACACTCCTGTACTATCCAATCTCATAATCCCTTATAAAAACCTAAACTCACTGCGCTCCTCTAACAAGCTTCTAGCTAGTATAACCAAAACTAATAACTTGGCTGGAGATTCCCTGTTTTCTAACACAGTGGGAAAAAACTGGAACCTCCTTCCAAATGAACTAACAACACTTTCTTCTTTGCCTCTCTTTAAACAAAGACTTAAAACATACTTTAAAACCCACTGGTTATGTCCATGTTGTAAACCTGACTAACCTTTCCCTCTACTAAGATTACTTCTACACCCTACCAATTTTTCACACATATTTCTTTAATTTCTATGATGAAGAACTAAACTGCTGACCACAATGAAGCAATTTCGTAGATTCATCCTGCTTATTGTTAGTACAACCTAGTACATAATAACACTATGTCACTTTTATTGTGTAATAGAATTCATCTCACCATTCTTAATGATTTCTATACTAGTGTAAATATCTTTTTTAATCACTTTTTTTTATCATTTTTACTGATTTTTGTATACTTATTTGAACTACTTTCATTTACGATGTTTCAACTATGCTTACCAACTTTGTTGCTGTATTTTAAGTAATGATCTAACTATTAATGTTGGAGCTTTTCTCCCCGGGCCTCTACTGAAAATGGAAATATATCCAGCTAGACTAGTCCGGTCAACAAATGTAAAATAAATAAATAAATAAATAATAAAATAAATGAGGTACCAGAAAGTCCGTACTTAATGTCCATAGTTACATGAGGTACCAGAAAGGCCCTACTTACTGTCCATAGTTACATGAGGTACCAGAAAGGTCCTACTTACTGTCCGTAGTTACACGAGGTACCTGAAAGGCCCTACTTAATGTCCATAGTTACATGAGGTACCAGAAAGGCCCTACTTACTGTCCGTAGTTACATGAGGTACCAGAAAGGAAAATCTTTGAAAATATGTTGTTTGGCATCAGAATCTTCATGCAACAGAATGTTAACCTTTATCAATTTGTGGTAATTTCTGGATTACTGAAGAGTGAAATGTATTGAGGTAACCAACAGACTTTCACTTTTCATCCCAGACATACACATCAAAGCTGGGTGTCATCATAGCACTATGATGTGTCACTTTCTGAAATTTTTAGAGCCATGCCTGGCACAGCATTTGTGATTTTGTTCTCAGAATGCTGACATTCATAAGAATCTTGGAGCTTTTCTGTTTTGGCATATATTAGAATTTTGCATTATTTCAGACACTCATTTTCAAATTAATCAGATGAATGCGAAACATCTGCCATAGTTTTGTCATCATATCTTAGTCCATTTGGCATTTACTTGGCTCGCATCTTCTAGGGATATAAATAGAGTTTATAAAACCGGGAATCTCTCTCTTACTCTACCACAGGTAATATATTATTCTACATACAGTCACAAAAAATGAGAATTGCTGACATTTATGTATGTATGCATGTATCTATGCATGTATGTATGCATGTCTCAGACTGCCTGTCTGTCTGTTCACATTGCTAACCTGGGAGTGAGCTGGCTCACAGTCTCTTTTTCTATCATAACCCAAACCCAGATGTGATCACAGATATAAACTGTTAGACATCAAAGAAAGCATTTCATTTACATAAAATTAGTCACTGACAAAAGCAGTTAAGTATTGTAACAAACATTTTTAGTTACTTGCATGTCATTACTTAACATAGTATGTGCATCAATTAATAACACATTATGTTATACAGCAATCTTATTTGGTAAAAACTGATATGCAGTTATTTCTGTTTTCTAAAACTCTTTCCATAAAACTCCTTTAAGGTTTCCTTTGTATTCCCTAGTTTTCTTATACTATGGGATATTAAATGAGGAAATAAGTACTGCTGCTATAAAAACTGCATTTTTCTATCTTCAGCTATGGCATGTTGACAAGTCCCTGAAAAAGTGAGAATCACAAGCATCCATCCATCCACAACCCCTTTTCTCATTTTTAAACATGGGGTTGGGGTGCCCATTCAATGATGACAATCATCTGGAGCCATGGTTTAAACTGTTGGGTGGCTAGCTCTGCCTCGGTTGTTCTTCCATACCACTCACATACATACACATTCACACCTATGGTCAATTTAGAGTGTCCAGTCCATTTGCTGTATGTCTTTGGAATGTGGGAGGAAACCAGAGAACCTGGAGGAACCCCACACGAACACAGGGAGGACATGTAGACTCTGCAAAGAAGGCACCCCAGCCAAGAATCAAGCCAGAGAACATTTGGCTATGAGGCAACAGTGCTATCCACTGTGCCACTATGCCATCCCAGAGATTCCCATGCATATGTCCGCAGATTCTGATGGATCTAGGATGTGTCAAAATTAATGATGTGTAAAGAAAACTGCAAATAAGTCTGTGATATGATGTGCTAAAATGATGACTTATAAATAGTGTTCTAAATATTGCTTTTCAGAAAATTATGTGTTGTTTTTTTTAAGAAAAGATAGGTATGTCTCTGTATCAGGTAGAGAGATTCCTTTAATCAGTGCTGGTAGCAAGCTATTCCCTGGTTAGTGTAATGTATAAAAAGGAGGGCTATGGCCTTGGAAACTAAAATACTAAAAAAAAAACTAGCCTCTTGCTGCAGGCAGTGAGATTTTGTACCTAGAGCAGTGGCTCCTGGAATTCTGCTAAAGGAGGTTGGGAATCCAGTCAGGGGAAGCTGTCTGATTTTTTTTTTGTGACTAAACCTAAACTGGTATGAAAAGCTGTATAGTTTGTATTTTACTTTTATTTCGGGTCCTGAAGAAGAATTAGCACCACTGAACTGTCATTTTGCTTTTTTAATAATAATAAAAATATTTTATGGATAAAATACCTCTACTCCTTTGTTGTGTTGTTTTGTTTTTATTTCTTTTTTAATGAACAAAGTACTTCTGGGGCCTGATTTTGATATCACAGATCCACAATATTGTCTTTCTTTTAAGCAAGGATGAATATAACATTATATATCTCATTGAAATATTACAATTTATCCATTTTATAATTGCAAAATTTTCCTCCAGAAAAGTACTTTTGAAAAATAACACAACTCCAAAGCATTGCAGGCTCTTCAGCTGTAGGATCAGACCTCATATCACATGTGGCAGTCTGTTATTTAACTAATAAATTGGGTTAGATTGTGATGTCCATTACAAGTAAACCTCGTATTACCTGCATTCTAGTGAGATGTATTATTGTATTAAAAAAGATTTTTGTCAAAATAATTAGTGGATAAATCAAAAGGTGGCAAAATAAATCTGATAAAAAGGTAAGTTTATGGCTTAAATACACAGAGGTTTATCAGTGTATTAGGATAAATTATTAAACCAGACACCTAATAAATCAACTAGATTAATAATTAAATAGGTGAGAAAAAAACAGTATCTATGAATTACTATATCCATAAATAGTAAATATAGATATGAATAGGATAATAATTTTACTAATGCTGAAGGGGAAACGTACTTATAATATCCCAAACCAATTACAAAGAGGGTGAGATAGACCGACAAACATTCCAATATGATTTTGAAAAAAAATACTAAACTGATCTCTAGTCAGTAAATATTTGCATATGCATATTATAAACTGTATATACATTTAAATGTTTTAATATAAAATTAGAACATGTTGAGATAGCTATTTCATGTGAAGAAGTCCACTGCATAATAATCTAGTGTTTAAAGCAGTCAGTTTAATTATCATTGCATAGCTCTATTAATTTTATCTAGAACAAAACTGAAAATAGTTTATTGCAAAGATAGTCTAGCACTGATTACATTTAAGAGATATAATTTTATTATTAATATGTGATCACATATTTTAAATAGAAAGGCATGACTACAAAATGTAAAGCAACTCAGCATTTTAATTTTTGCAAGCATAACAAATTGTGATACAATTAGAAAAAATGGAAGCATTTTTAAAAATGGTTAAATAAGTGTTAAAGACCATCTTAAAATGAGTATGAAATAGTTAATAGTATACAGTTCAAAGCAGAGTTCCACAGATGATCCTAAACTTTATTGATTTGGATTAAATTTTTTCTAGAAGGATGTGTAGAAAGATTGATTTCCATACTAGTAGGATAAGTAGAAAGATTGATTTCCATTACTGATATCTAAGATTAATTTATAAATTGAATCAAATGGTTTAGAAAATAATAACATTTGTTTTAGTTTGAGCAGCTTAAAATACTCATTTTATTAATTAGGATATTTTTAGAAATCATCTGAAAAGAATAAAATAGTGTTAATGTTAAGCAGTTTTCTATAGGTTGGTAGTAGTCACAAAATACAGACAGGGTTATAAAGTCTCTGATGAAAAATTCAACAACCTTGAAAGATTCTAATAAAAGAAAATTGTGAGCCTGTATTGCCTATGCCCCTAACATTATATGAAGATTAATGGATGGCAGTTGAACAAAATGGATAACATCTAAAATGTTAAGCTGTGTAGATAATGAACACTGGAGTTAGGCAATAGTCACTGTGATGTTACACCCCAACCCCATGTATAAAATGTGAAAAGGGATGTTTATGTCAATGCCATTGTCAATAGCGAATAAACTCTGGAACAGTTTAAAATAAACCACAAAACAACGTACTATGTAAACTTGAAAATAAAATAAAAAAACGCCACACCAAAAGTCCTAGCCAAATGTTTATTCACCACAGTTTTAATGCTTTCATTCCAAAACACAGCAACTTCATCAGAAACTGTAGCAGAGTAACTTCCTTCCTTTAAAGACTCAGAAAGTGGCTACATGCCTGGACCAGCAATATTTAAAGAAACACACACTCTTAAATACACACTTAAAAGTAGCTCTAGAAGTACACACTTAAAAATACTTACATAAAATGTATGTATATAAAATGTGTTGCATAAAATACATGCATGTCAATAAATGTTCCTTCAACTAGTTAAACTATAAAAAAAATGTAAATTTAAAAGCTTTCATAAGAATAAAATGAAAAAGGTTGGTCAATGTCATAAAAAAATTGTGTCATGAAATGTACATATAAAAGTATTGAAAATTACAAATGTCCTTGACCTTGTCACATTAAGATAGGCAGTTAGATTTGATTTTCAAAATAGGCTAAATAGATATTAAATCATTAATGCCTGGGGAGGTGGCATTCAGGAAAATTAGCCAGTGTATCTCTCTCTTTTCAACAAACGTTTCCCAGTCACCACCTCTCTCAAACCTCTGGAACTGTTTAATTAAGTCAAATAATAATTTTTGAATTTGGAGTTAATGGCTACTCTAATGGTGGCAAATTAATTTAATTTCAGGGACTGAAATAACTTGTTTGAATTTTCAGTTCAGTTAGCTATATAGTTCTTCCCCAACCATGGAAATTCAACATTTTATACCTGTTAGAAATACCTTATAGTTTGTCACATTGCAGGAATCAAGGAAGTTTAATACTTCCATTATATAATTTCATGCATTTCCATATCCCATGGGGCATTATTGCTTAAATATGCAACAAATATCACACAATTGTCCTCTTGCATTAACATTTAGTCCTCCATTGACCAAGGGCTATTGAACTAAACATTCAATGTTATGAATGAAAAGGGGGAAAAGTTGTAATATGTAGTAAAAAGGAGTCTAAAAACAGGAGTCTAGAAAAGGTACTGAACAAGTAAAGTATGAATGGAAACACAGCAGGTCTACAGACGAACTAATTTATTTGTACAGTAGATGGTGTTGTCCAGAGAGTAAATTCCTGAATTTAGAGTAGTTTTATTAGCTTTTAGTAGCATAAAGAAGTGAATGTCACACTGATAAAATGCAATAGCTATTGGCCATAGTTGCTTATCCATGATACACACATGGTTTACAGCCTGCATATAAATAATTCTCTGCACCTGTTAAAACATTGTAAAGGGCTTTATACAGAAGTTAGTGGGCAGTAAAAAGTGCAGAACTTTTCCTGCCATGCATACCAAGCTATCCCAGTCCTTGCACATCCAAAGAATGACCGATCCTGTATGGAGAGAGGTGGTAAACACGAGGGTCCTGTTGTATGCTAAACTCTCTTATTGTGTTACATTGTGTCAACTTTAATAAGGCCATGTAACTAAAATGTAGCTCAAAAATATAGTCTCGACAATTTTTATTCTTGATTCAAAACTAAAGTACCATTTGGCCCTTTAAATGAGTCCAAGATGATGGTTTGCTTTTGCTGCCATTTTTTATGTGTTCATCACATGATGACAACCATGTATTTTATTGACTAGCCTATTCTGCTAAGACACTCTCAGTAGTGGTAATCTTTAAGTAACCCCCTCACTGTGAATGACTACTTTACTTCTCAGCAACATTTTTTTGTCTTATCAGGACTGAGCATAAATACTTGAACATTTTCTGAAAGCCTGCCTGTATGACAGGGAAACAGTGTTATGCACGTGCCTAACGTCCATGTGCATTGTTTGTGCACATTCATGTGAGTGAGCCAGCCTGACTGTATGACAGGGAAACAGTGTTATGCACGTGCCTAACGTCCATGTGTATTGTTTGTGCACATTCATGTGAGTGAGCCAGCCTGACTGTATGGCAGGGAAACAGTGTTATGTACATGCCTAATGTCCATGTGCATTGTTTGTGCACATTCATGTGAGTGAGCCAGCCTGACTGTATGACAGGGAAACAGTGTTATGCATGTGCCTAAAGTCCATGTGCATTGTTTGTGCACATTCATGTGAGTGAGCCAGCCTGACTGTATGACAGGGAAACAGTGTTATGCATGTGCCTAAAGTCCATGTGCATGTGCTCATTCGTGTGAGTGAGCCATTGCATTCAAACAAGTAAAGAAAAGCATACTCAGAAGGGATCCATGTTGATTCACTGAAGATAACTTCAGCAAATGAAAGCAAATCAAAGTAGTTTCAGCAAGCGTTGTTTTGCAGAGGGGCAAAGCCCCCCCTGCATCTCCATGTTGGGACCCCCACACACACACACACACACACACACACACACCAGACTTATATATATCAACTCCAAAGTTGTACAACAGTGGAGAAAACAATGCAAACTTCTCTGTTGGTGAAAGTAGTTTCGGTGAACAGTACTCGACTTTTTGCATTTGCTGAAACTGCATTCATCCAAATTTCATGTTCTCCTTACATGCACTCCTGGCTACATGTATTAATTGCATTTAAAGGTGATAAGGCTTTTAAGAAATGCTAATACGTACAGTATATTTAGATGTAATCTTTGATTAGGAATTCAGAAATTCTTTAAAATATAAATAGAACAATGGTACAGTGGGAAAAAGAAAAGTTTGCATGGACTAAGATGATACTTGTTTCATAGGTTCATAGGTAGGTACTAGGCTATTAGCCCTGGGGCCTATTCAACCCCAGCCAAAAAGGTACCCTGACGTTTGCCAGCCAAGAAAATTATTTTCCTGTGCCACTGTCGAGCAGAGCCACAGAGGTGATCCCCGGGGTGAATTTCCTATTTCCCATCCAATCATCAAGATTTTTCTTGAAGAGTGCTAATGAGGAGCTTTGTTTGATATAGATAGGTAGTTTATTCCAGAGTATGGGAAGTCCCTGGGACAAGAATCTATCCCTCCAGCATGTTCTTTTTATTGTGGTGACAAGGTTTAGGTCCCTAGAGCGTGTAGCTCAGAGGGATTGGGATTTCTTTAACTGGAGCATGTCCAACAGTTCTGGGTTTGACATAGCTTTGTATGTTAGGAAGAGATCAACTCTGAGTAGGCGATATACGATGGAGTAAAGCTGGAGTTTTTTGAGACGGTCTGTGTAGGGCATCTGTTTGAGGCTGGTAATCCTCTTTGTGTGGTATATCAGCGGCCTTTCTAGTTGTTGTAGATGTCTTGTGAGGTACATACCAAAAGGGGCATTGTACTCTATAATAGGTATAATGAGTGATGAGTAGAGGGGAACAATGACCTCTTTTTTTCTGGATGAGAAACCTTTTGTGATGAGGTGTGCCACGTAGAAGGATTTCCTGACTACTGTGGCGATGTGATTATCAAAAAAGAGACTACTGTCCACCTGTGTCCCAAGGTCTCTTATCACACTTTCGGTGTTAAGTATACTACCGCCTATGTTGTAGATCATGGGTACAGAGTTTTTACCAAAGGGGATGACAATGCACTTTTTGGCATTGAGCTTGAGGCCATGGATTTGACACCAGGCATCTGTCTCAGTGAGGCCCTTTTGTAGGATGTCCACATTGTTAGGAGTTTCGATTATGGCTCCTAGTTTGCAGTCATCTGCAAACTTCATTAGCCAAAGACCTTCTGTGTTAGCCTGTACTTCAGAGAAGTAGATACCAAACAGGAGAGGACCCAGGACTGAACCATGTGGTACTCCACTTGTCACTGGTCTGAAGTCAGATTTGGAGTCTGCTACATTCACAGTGTGGGTTCTGTCAGTGAGCCAGTTGGTAACCCATCTTGTGACATAGGGATTTATACCTAGTTTAGTAAGTTTATCTATAATTCCAGAGTAGGGGATGGTATTGAAAGCCTTGGCAAGATCTAGATAGGTTGTGTGAACCATCTTACCCTTGTCTACGGCTTTGATGACTGCTTCAAAGAAGTCTATCAGGTTTAGGAGACATGATCTGTCTTTTACAAACCCGAACTGGGTGAAGTCCAGAGTTTGGAGATTACCAATGTCTTTG
This sequence comes from Protopterus annectens, assembly GCF_019279795.1. Lineage (NCBI taxonomy): Eukaryota > Metazoa > Chordata > Ceratodontiformes > Protopteridae > Protopterus > Protopterus annectens. The sequence goes on along the minus strand of NC_056737.1, from coordinate 1,166,816,830 downwards.
TTTATGTTCCATGATGATACGTTCCATGGCCTTGGAGACCAGGCTCGTCAGGCTAATGGGGTGGTAGTTCCCGGGGTCCGTGGTGGCTCCCCCCTTGAGGAGTGGGATAACCGTCACTGTGCGCCATTCAGCAGGCACAAAGCCTGAGGTGAGGCTATGATTGAACATGGTACTTAGGTGGGGTGCCAGTTCGTTCTGTAGTTCATGTAGAACACAGCCTGGGATGTTGTCTGGTCCCATGGATGTTGTGTTCTTGGCTTTGGAGAGTGCGAGTTTTACCTGTGCAACCATGATTACAGGAACTTTGCATTCTTCCGGTATAGCGATGGGCTCTTTAGGGGCTGAGAGGGGGGTAAAGTTAGCACTGAACCTATCTGCCAGGATGTTGGCAATATCTGTTGGGTCTGTATATTTAGTGCCATTGTGCTGTAACTCAGAGTAGATCTGAGTGTTGCCATTGAGATTCTTGACATAGCTATAGAATGCTTTGTGGTTGTCTGTAGAATCAATGGTGATTTTGTTTTCATAACTAGCTTTGGAGGATTTTATCAGGGATCACAGCTTCTGACCAGGGAGCTCCTCCACTCATGGGATTTTACTCTCTTTTGCAACAGTTTCTTCCTTCTGTTGTACAGTTTGTTTATGGCTGGGGACCACCAGATTGGCTTCCTTTTTTGGAAGATAGCATCTTGGTTCTGTTTGGGATAGCACAATCCATGCACTCATGTAAGTGCTTATAAAGTGCAATTGTGTAGGATTCAGTAGTCGTAACTGTACTGTCCATCTGCATGTGTGTCATGAAGTTCACCAGTTCTGTCTTAAGAAGCATGAAGTTGGCTTTGGTGAAATGTTTTACCATGGTTTCCTTAATGGGGGTGGGGGCAGGATGTGGATATCTAGGGTAATTAGCTTATGGTCGGATCGGACCAATGAGGCGTTGACTTCAGATGTGGAACACCGGTCACTCATGTTGGTAATGACTAGATATAGGATATTGTTGCCCTTGGTGGGTGTGTGGATAAGTTGATCCAGGGCATTGGAGTTTATGAATTCCAGAAAGCGTTGAGTGAAGGAGTTGGTACATGAGTAGTTTTCCGAGTTAATGGTGGGGTAGTTGAAATCACCCATTATTAGGGTGTTTGGTTGAACCCTAATATTTTCCAGTACATCAAGAAAAGAGGAGTGGGAATCCTGGGGCATGGTGGATGATCTGTAGCAAGCTACCATTTGGATTGCAGTTTTGCCCAGAGTTAGTTGCACTTGGATAACCTCAGCTGCATTATGCTGAGCAACTAGCCTGGAGGTGTGTATATCCTTAATGAATATGGACACACCTCCGCCTTTGGTGTTCCAGTCCAGGTTATATGGCCGAAAAGTGTGGTATGAGTTATAACCTGGTAGTGCAGGGGTGCTCTCTGGAGCCTTGAACCAGGTCGCAGTCACTGCACAGATATCGATGTTCACCATTTTAAGGAGTGCCTCGAGTGAGTGCATTTTGAGATTTAGACTTCTAGCATTGGAACTGTAAGAGTAATATTTCAGTATAAAAACTAAAGCCAAATGGCACTTGTTGATATCTGAAATAAGTGAAATGGCAATTTATTGAGAAAATGTTTGATACTTTGAAACTTTGAGGGCAAAATGAATCGCATGAAACTCATTAAGATTGGATTTTGTGTTAACATTCATTTCAAAATTGTAGTAAAAAACAAGCAGGTAAGATTTTTAATACTGGTATCAACACATATAATTCATCAGTATTTTTTTTTATCAGAAAAGGAGTTATCAAATGTATCTTCTGAATGTGAATGCACTGAAGTGGTCAAATGTATAAAATAATAGAAAGTGATCAAGGTTATAAATTAAGTGCTTAATGAAAGCTTTATTTTTTATTTCTATATAGCTGATATTATAATATGTGACTGGAAGGATATTTGAAAAGAAAATAAACTGTATTGTGTGCTTTGTAAACAAAAATATCAGGGATTTCAAGCTGTGTCCATGAGAACTTCATGCTCTGTAATCTGATATGACAGTTGAAGTCCAGATGAAAACAGAATATAGGCTTATACATCTCAGTATTAAGATGGCTGTATAGATGTGAAATCTGAACAAGTTAGAACCCACAGAAGAGGACTGCTCTAGTTATGCTGAAGGTTAGAATTATATAGTGATATGGCAAATCTGCTCAACACATTCTGCTTCAAAGCTGTTTGAGTGAGGATGTTACGCCAGATGTGCTACCTCTGGGCATCTTTTACTTGGATGGCAATCTCCCATGACCCCACTGCAGGGGCCTATTCCTATTCATCTAATATAATTATCTATGATGTCACCAAACTTTAGTGGTAAACTACAATACATTTTGCCAGTTAACCTTTTGGAACTATTAAGTCTAAATGAATTGGCTTTGCTATATTTGTTGTTGACCAAACAAATGAACAGCATTATATTTCACAGTGATATTAACGATTATTAAACACTCTAGTTCAATCCAATGGACATAAATACTCATTCAGTGCTATACAACTTAACAGCACTAAAACTAAAAAAATGAATATTTTAAAGACAGTATAACACTGTTGCAAATACAGATGAATACAAGACCACTAATAAATGGAAAAAAGGTTCAGGTTTCATAAAAGACAAAACCAAATAATAAATGAAAACATTTCAAAATAAACAGCTGAGATACGTGTCTTAACTGATGCTTAGCTTGGCAGAGCAGGGCTAGTTTGTGAGCCACCAAGAAAGGATGAAAGCTGTTCCCCTTTATTCAGTATCTTACAGACTTTTGTAGGGAGGTCTATGCCTAGCTTACTGTACCACTGGACACCCAGTTGTCCTTGATGTCCTGCATCTCAGCAAGTCTAATACTTCCACTAATAACAGAAGCAGGACCTAAGTCTTAACCAGCACATAAATAAATAAAACAGAATGGACAGATGTGTTTGTCTCCCAGTACTTCTCCATCTCTGGAACAGACTTCCCTGCAGTTTGTATAGTGTGATTCACTAGCATCCTTCAAACTGAACCTGGATTGTTGGATGGATCCAACAAATATGAGCCAGGATTGGCTGGCCTGTCTCTTTTTGAGAAAGGGGTACAATCTAAGGGTAGCTATTGGCAAGGTGCATCAGGTCATAAGATTAAGTTACCTTAAAATATCTATGAATCTATAAGATGAACTGAATGACAGATATAGGAAAGAACTGGCTATAAATAATTACTTTCGATAAAGAAAGACCAAACATTAAAACAAGGTTTAACATAGCACTGGTCAAAGAAAATGACTGACAGGGATGCTTTTGAGATGCAACATGATAATACTTCATGTTCATTGTATAAGCTTTCATTAAAGTTTCTCACAAAAAAAGTTGTTTCTCATTAAGGACAAAATCCAATAAACCAGTAAGTTCTTGCTTTAAAAAGAAAGGTTGTAGAAGTTGTGACATGCAAGACCACTTACGTGACTCTGTAACTAGAGAAGACTTACACATAATTCTCATGATAAAACCAAAGAACAAAATGGAAACTACCAGAAGAAAAGTTTGTACAAAATAGTGAACGATTAAATGTTTCTGGTTCAATTACAACAGATCAAATGTCTAAGAGTGAAAAGTATAAACTAATGTGTTTAATAGTCACAACATACAAATAATGAAGATGGAAATAGTTTTGAGGTTAACAACAGGCTGAGGAACGCAAAAGACGATGCCAGATACTGGTGCTGTTGTCAGTGATATCTATACAAGATTACAAGAAAGTATTTTCAGACATATGACTCCTGATGCAAATTTATACAGGGAACAAGAAGCTGTGAGGTTATAATTAAGTTTCTCATGAAATATAAAGAAAAAATATGTTGGAACAGTATATGTCTGATAATGGAGGGGAAGGTTAACCTTATTTAAAAAAGTGGGAATTAAGATGTTGGAAATCAAGTCATACTCCGTAATACACCTGCAAGTGGTAGGTGAGAAAGTGTACAAGGATGCAACAGCTACGATTTTTTGAAAACTTGTAGCAGATTTTTCCAAGCCAGTGTCTGCAAATGAAATGGGCAGAAAGAAAAGTATTAAAGCCAACAATGAGCTAAAAAAATTGTGTCCCCCAAAGTTCTGTAAACCCAGAATGGTGCCCTAAGTATTATGATCTACAGCAGAGGAAGATTTAGAAAGGCTGAAGAATGCATAAATATTTTCCTAAATTTGAATGTAAGGAGTGAGAAGCATTCACTTTACATTTGCTGAAAAAAGAAAAGACAGGAGAAGCATGAACCTGCAGGAACGTAAAAGTCATCGTGAATCCATTGCTGAGTGCTATACGATAACCGTTAATCAAGACAGCTTTACCATCAGGGAGTATGTTAAAAGACTAGGTTGGCACAAACACAACTTCAGGAAAAAATGGGTGAAATTCCAGAACTTTTTTTTTTTGGCAAAGAGGTCTGTTTAGTTAAAAGAAGTGGCCATGTTATGGGGTGTTTTACCTGGTCGCGTGGGTTTCCTCTGGGTGGTCTGGTTTCCTGCCACATTCCAAAGACATGCAGTAGGCAGATTGGACACTCTAAATTGGCCACAGCTGAGAGTGTGCGTGCGAGTGAGTGGTAAGAATGAACTACCATGGCAGGGCTAGCCACCCAGCAGTGTAAATCGTGGCTCGAGATGATTGTCACTGCTGAAGTGACACCCCGACCCCATGTGCAAAATGGGAAAAGGGGTTGAGGATGGATGGATAGATGAATGTGGACCAAGTGTTACAGGGAATCCAAAGCATGCTGTGTTACTTGGCTGAAAGATTGCTGACAGGTCACTGTGATAAAAAAAATATATGAATAATTTCAAATGAGAACTAGATTGACCAAGAGAGCATGAACTTTGCATCGCTAAACAAATGCAAAGTATTTCAAAAAGTTTGAAATACTGGGTTACATTTGTTTCATCTAAAGTCAAAATATCTAAAAGCTGTTGCTGGCACAAAATATCTTAAACGCAGAATATCAAAAATTTGGAATCTGCCCTTTTTTCACTGTTCTGCCATCCCAGAGTTGGTACATATAACTTACAGAGGATTTGCTCCCCCCCGGCACCACAATAATAATGTGTGCTAACCTTAACTCCACCTCTGACCTATCCCTAATCCTACACCTTAACTTAAAAAAAGCCTTTCCATAACACTACCACAAAACAAGATCATCCCAGACACACACACATGCACCAACTGAACCTACACCTTAACTTAAAAAACACATTCCATAACACTAGCACAAAACAAGACTGTTCCAGATACACACACACACGCACACACACACACACACACACACACACACACACACACACACACACACACACACACACACACACACACACACATGCACCAACTGACCCTACAAAAACCCTTTCCATAACACTACCACAAAAGAAGATCATCCAAGAGACACACACATGCACCAACTGACCCTACACCTTAACTTAAAAAACCTTTTCCATAACACTACAACAAAACAAGATTGTCTCTCTCTCACACACACACACACACACACACACACACACACACACACACACACACACACACATGCACCAAATGACCCTACAAAAAACCCTTTCCATAACACTACCACAAAACAAGATCATCCCAGACACACACATATGCACCAACTACACTTAAAGAAATCCCAATCCCTCAGAGCCACATGCTCCAGGGATCTAAACCAAGTCTTCACAATGAACAACACATGCTGGAGGGATAGGTTCCTGACCCAGAGAATCCCCATACTCTGGAATAGACTGCCCACACATGTCAAGCTGAGTGCCTCATTCGACCTCTTCAAAAGGAACCTTGACAATTGTATGGGAGATAGGAAATTCACCCCGGGGAGCACATCAGTCCCCCTGCTAGACAGGGGACCAAGGAAGTAAATATTCTGAGAAGAAATTGCCAGGGAATTGTTATGGCTAGGCTTGTATAGGCCTTAGGGCCGATAGCCTAGTACCAACCTATGAACCTATAAAACAAGATAGTACCAGACACACACACACACACACACACACACACACACACACACACACACACACACACACACACACACACACACACATGTAGCAACTGACCCTACACCTTAATTTAAAAAACACATTCCATAACACTACCACAAAACAAGATTGTCCCAGACACACACACATGCACCAGGTGACTCTACCAAAAAACCTTTCAATAGCACTATTGCAAAAGAAGATCATCACAGACACACACAAATGCAGCAAGTGACCCTACACCTTAACCTAAAAAACTCTTTCCATAACACTACCACAAAACAAGAAAGTCTCAGGCACACAAACATACACCAACCAACCCTATACCTTAACGTAAAAAAACTCTTTCCATAACACTACCGCAAAACAAGATAGTCCAGACACACACACATGCACCAACAGACCCTACACCTTAACTTAAAAAGAAAAACTTTCCATAACACTACCACAAAACAAGAAAGTCTCAGGCACACAAACATACACCAACCAACCCTATACCTTAACGTAAAAAAACTCTTTCCATAACACTACCGCAAAACAAGATAGTCCAGACACACACACATGCACCAACAGACCCTACACCTTAACTTAAAAGAAAAACTTTCCATAACACTACCACAAAACAAGAAAGTCTCAGGCACACAAACATACACCAACCAACCCTATACCTTAATGTAAAAAAACTCTTTCCATAACACTACCGCAAAACAAGATAGTCCAGACACACACACATGCACCAACAGACCCTACACCTTAACTTAAAAGAAAAACTTTCCATAACACTACCACAAAACAAGAAAGTCTCAGGCACACAAACATACACCAACCAACCCTATACCTTAATGTAAAAAAACTCTTTCCATAACACTACCGCAAAACAAGATAGTCCAGACACACACACATGCACCAACAGACCCTACACCTTAACTTAAAAAGAAAAACTTTCCATAACACTACCACAAAACAAGAAAGTCTCAGGCACACAAACATACACCAACCAACCCTATACCTTAATGTAAAAAAACTCTTTCCATAACACTACCGCAAAACAAGATAGTCCAGACACACACACATGCACCAACAGACCCTACACCTTAACTTAAAAAGAAAAACTTTCCATAACACTACCACAAAACAAGAAAGTCTCAGGCACACAAACATACACCAACCAACCCTATACCTTAATGTAAAAAAACTCTTTCCATAACACTACCAAAAACAAGATAGTCCAGACACACACACATGCACCAACAGACCCTACACCTTAACTTAAAAGAAAAACTTTCCATAACACTACCACAAAACAAGAAAGTCTCAGGCACACAAACATACACCAACCAACCCTATACCTTAATGTAAAAAAACTCTTTCCATAACACTACCGCAAAACAAGATAGTCCAGACACACACATGCATAACCAACCCTACACCTTAACTTAAAAAAAACCTTTGCATAACACTACCACAAAACAAGAAAGTCTCAGGCACACAAACATACACCAACCAACCCTATACCTTAATGTAAAAAAACTCTTTCCATAACACTACCGCAAAACAAGATAGTCCAGACACACACACATGCACCAACAGACCCTACACCTTAACTTAAAAGAAAAACTTTCCATAACACTACCACAAAACAAGAAAGTCTCAGGCACACAAACATACACCAACCAACCCTATACCTTAATGTAAAAAAACTCTTTCCATAACACTACCGCAAAACAAGATAGTCCAGACACACACACATGCACCAACAGACCCTACACCTTAACTTAAAAAGAAAAACTTTCCATAACACTACCACAAAACAAGAAAGTCTCAGGCACACAAACATACACCAACCAACCCTATACCTTAATGTAAAAAAACTCTTTCCATAACACTACCGCAAAACAAGATAGTCCAGACACACACACATGCACCAACAGACCCTACACCTTAACTTAAAAGAAAAACTTTCCATAACACTACCACAAAACAAGAAAGTCTCAGGCACACAAACATACACCAACCAACCCTATACCTTAATGTAAAAAAACTCTTTCCATAACACTACCAAAACAAGATAGTCCAGACACACACACATGCACCAACAGACCCTACACCTTAACTTAAAAAGAAAAACTTTCCATAACACTACCACAAAACAAGAAAGTCTCAGGCACACAAACATACACCAACCAACCCTATACCTTAATGTAAAAAAACTCTTTCCATAACACTACCGCAAAACAAGATAGTCCAGACACACACACATGCACCAACAGACCCTACACCTTAACTTAAAAAGAAAAACTTTCCATAACACTACCACAAAACAAGAAAGTCTCAGGCACACAAACATACACCAACCAACCCTATACCTTAATGTAAAAAAACTCTTTCCATAACACTACATAAAACAAGATAGTCCAGACACACACATGCATAACCAACCCTACACCTTAACTTAAAAAAAACCTTTGCATAACACTACCGCAAAACAAGATAGTCCCAGACACATACACATGCATAACCAACCCTACACCTTAACTTAAAAAAAACCTTCGCATAACACTACCACAAAACAAGATCATTTATTAATTTATTTATTTATTTATTTATTTGCAGTTTGTTTTCCAGGATAGTCCATTGGGCTACAAGGAGCCCATTTTCAATGGAGTCCTTGGGAGAAAAGCTCCGGAAAAAAAAATACAAGTACATAGGAAGTATAAAATCCATAGTAGTATATAGTACAGCCAAGTACAAATACATATCATGTATATACATATCCATTTTTCAAGTAAATGTTGCATAACACAGAAAAGAAAAAGATGTACATTCCAAAAAAATTATTCAACAAGTAACATTCAATTGGAAATAGCATTTTTTTTTTTTTGGAAATTGTGGTGGGGGATCTTTCAGTTGTAGGTAAATAACATCACAGAGGATGGAGTACTATAGTAGGTACTGATTGGCAAGACATGAGTTTGGAAGAATTAAGAGGTCAGAATAGTCTGAATTTAGGTTGGATGAGAGCAAGAGCATTTCCATTCAGAAGTAATGTGAGAGTGCAGTGAGGTTTTGAATATGGAAAGACTGTTGATGGTGCAGATATGGGGAGGGAGTTCCAGAGCCATGCTAGAGAGAAGGACATCAGGTGATTCCCAGCTGGACGTGAAGGTTTATGTAATTTAATTAGGTTTCGGCAATTAGATCTTAGTGATCTATCTGGTTTGTGCATTTCAAAGGTGTTTGCTAGGGAGGGGCAGAGAGATGGGTTGTGAATGAGTTTGGGTATTTGGATAAGCTGGGTATAGGTGAGGAGGTTAGGTAGCTCTAGCCATCTTAATTGGTGAAAGGAATTACAGTGGTGGGAGGAGGCTCTATGACCAGCAGCAAATTTTGATATCTTGTTATAACAGGATGAGAGTTTTGTAGTAAGGGAAGAATGAAGGCTAGTTAGGATGAGCACACCGTATAAAAGGGGTGGGATGAGATATGTATTGGATAGTGTAATCCTGGTAGTGGGAGAGATAAAGCGACTATGATAGTAGAGCATACCTAGTTTTTTATGGGTTTTTTTGATGTTTGCTTGTATGTGCTTGTCGAGTTTTAGTTCTTTTAGTTGGTCATCGATAATAACTCCTAATAATTTTGTGTCAGAGACTAGTTCTAGGGGGGTATTATTTTTGTTGGTAATTATGAAGGATTGTTTGCCTAGTGAAGAGGTTTTAGAGGTGTTGAATAGCATAAGTTTGGTTTTGAATGCATTCAGGGCAAGACGATTGTCTAGCATCCACTGTTCAGTAGAGGAGAAGGTGGATTGTGTTAGATTATTGAGAGTTGTAATTAAAAGGAAGGAACAGATTATAGTGGAATCATCAGCATATTGAATAAGGATGGATTTTGGGATAGCATGGTAGAAATCATTTATGAATATATTGAATAATAGGGGGCCTAGAATGGAACCTTTGGGGATGCCTATGGAAGTATTGAGAAAGGGTGAGGTAGCTCTTTTCCATTTAACTGCTTGTTGCCTGTTTGTGAGGTAGCTTGAGAACCAGTGGATGGAGTGGGAGGACAGGTTTAGTTTAGAGAGTTTGGAAAGATACAGGTTGTGAGAAATGGTGTTGAAGGCCTTAGAGATGTCAAGGAAAAGAGTAGATAGGAAGTGTCCAGAGTCACAGGCTTTGATGGTTGTTTCAAGGAAGGACAGAAGGGCAGTGGAGGTACTATGACTAGCCTTAATGATAAACCCCCCTCTTTCAAATTACAACCTGTCTCGACAGACCTCATCTATACCTTACTTACCAAACTTAAACCATGCACCCCCTCAGCTGACCTTATCCTAGCTGAGTACCTACAAATAGGAGCCAAAGCACTAGCCTTTCCTGTCTCCATTTTAATAAACCAAACTATAACTGAAGAAACTATTCCTACCCTCTGGAAGGTCTCTCACATCATTCCACTTCATAAGGGTGGTAACTCAAATGAGCTCTCTAACTTCCGTCCCATAGCTCTTCTTTCTCCACTAGCTAAAATCATGGAAAAATGTGTTCATAGGCAATTACTTGATCATCTCCTCCAAAACAATCTTCTAGCAGACTGCCAACATGGCTTTAGACCTCAACACAGTACCACCACTGCTCTACTATCATTCACTGACAATATTAATAAAAACCGGAACAACAACTTACTTTCCTCAGCTCTATTTTTAGACCTCTCAAAGGCCTTTGATATGGTTAACCATCCTCTCTTACTAAATATCCTGCAATCATTTAACTTAGACTCTCCGACTATCCAGTGGTTTTATTCCTACTTGAATAATAGACAACAAGCAGTACTTTGGGAAAATCACTTATCCTCTCTTCTTCCAATCAAAATAGGAGTACCACAAGGCTCAATACTTGGACCTCTCCTTTTTTCCATCTTTATCAACAATCTACATCAGTCCATTCCATACTCCATCTGTATTCAATATGCTGATGACTCTACACTAATATGTTCAGCTTCCTCCTCAACTGAGCTTCAAGTTACTACACAAAAAGTCTTTACAGCAGCCGAAAACTGGTTTCACCAATATTGCCTCTTACTGAACCCCAAAAAGACTAAATTATTACTTTTACACCTACACAAAAATCATCTTCTTTTACATTTAACATAACTTCTAATAATGGCACTGTAATATCCCCAGAACCCACTACCAAACTCCTTGGGGTCACAATTGACCACCATCTTAACTTTGATTCCCATATTAACTTAACCATCAAGTCAGTCAATAGAAAACTTGGATCACTCTATAGGCTTAAACCCTACCTCACAATCTTAGCCAGAAGCACTATAGCACAAACACACCTACTCTCCACTCTTCTGTATGCCTCACCTATCTTTTCAAACTTATCTAAAGCTAATTACAATAAACTAGCAACAGCATACAATAATATAGCCAAATTTGCAACAGGAACCCCCTTTCGTACCCATCATTGCTCTAATCTTAAACAACTAGGCTGGCTCGAACTTCATAATCAGATTCTACTTAAGCAATTAACCATCACCCACAAAATCTTCTATCAGCCTTCAAATACTACTATACTTAGCTCTCTTATTACACCTTATAAAAACATCTCTTCCTTACGCTCTGCCACCAAGCTTCTAGCAGACTCCTTCAAATCCAACAACAAATCTGGGAATAGTCTATTTGCCAACTGTATTGCACCTGTCTGGAACAAACTTCCTAGGGAAATTACTGCAATGACCTCATTAAATACTTTCAAGAAGCATCTTATAATCTGGCTAAATTCCCAAAGGCTCTGCCCTTGTACTAACCCTGATTAAACTTTTTTCTCCTTTTCCATCTTCCACACTGTCTAATCTTAACTAACTTTTCTTTAGCGCTGTTGTTTTTCCAATTTTACTAATAATGTGAGAGAGAGAGAGAAAAAAATATATATATATATATATTTTTTTTTTTTACATATATATTTCTTTTTTCATAACAATGTAATTACTTGTACTTTTTATTCTTTTGTATAACAAGCATAATATCTATTGTCCTTTTGTGAAGCTTTTCTCCCCAGGCCTCTACTGAAAATGGACATGTACCCAGCTAGACTAGCCCGGTCAACAAATGTAAAATAAATAATAAATAAATAAATAATGACCTGGTCTAAAGCCATGTTGCATGGGGGTTAGAAGCTGGTTATTGATGAGATAGGGTAAGAGTTGTTGGTGGACACACTTCTCAAGCTATGACCTGGTCTAAAGCCACGTCTCATGGGGGTTAGAAGCTGGTTATTGATGAGATAGGGTAAGAGTTGTTGGTGGACAGACTTCTCAAGCTATGACCTGGTCTAAAGCCACGTCTCATGGGGGTTAGAAGCTGGTTATTGATGAGATAGGGTAAGAGTTGTTGGTGGACACACTTCTCAAGCTATGACCTGGTCTAAAGCCACGTCTCATGGGGGTTAGAAGCTGGTTATTGATGAGATAGGGTAAGAGTTGTTGGTGGACAGACTTCTCAAGTAGTTTAGAAATAGGGGACAGTATGGCGATAGGGCGAAAGTAAGGGATATCATTCTTATTTCTGCCTTTGTGGAGAGGGATAATAAAGGCCTTCTTCCAGGGTTGGGGGAAGTGGCATTCTGAGATGGAATGATTTATTAGTATGGAGACAGGGAGAGCAATTACTTCAGCAGCAACTTTTAAGAAATAGGAGGGGATGTTGTCAGGGGCATTGCAGCCAGGTTTTAATTTTTGGAGGAGTTTTTTTACAGTGGATATGGAGATGAGATTGATGGAGAAAGATGGGGGTTGGGGGCATGGGATGTTGAGAGAGGAGGGGAGGGGATGGAGGTACGCTGAGGAGGAGCTGCAGAGTTGTTAGTGAAGGATAGTGTTAGTTTGTTGATGAAGTCAATAAAGAAGGAGTTAAATTGGGTTGCTAATTCCATGTCAGTTGTATCTGGGTCGGGGCATGGGTTGTCTTTTTTTCCAGGGTTGAGGAGAGATGTTATTCCTTTCCAAAATTGTTTGGGGTTGGTATTATGGTTGGCTTGGCAGGTAAAAAGTTAAGTTTTGCGGTCGGAGACAATGAGTTTTTTGACTTTGTTGTGTAGAGTTTTATATTCAGTAAGGGTAGAGGGGATTTGTTGTGTAGAGTTTTATATTCAGTAAGGGTAGAGGGGGTTTATTTTTTGTATCGTGCCCGTGCTTTGTCACAAAGACGCATGGTTACAAAAGTGTTTTTAGATAACCAAGGTACAGGGCTACTTTTTATGCATTTAGTTTTTAGGGGGGCAAGGGAGTTGAGTAGGTACATAAAGATGGTGTTGAAACAGGAGATGGCATTATCTAGGGGAAGGGTTTTTAATGGGTTCCAGTTGGTGGACTTTAGTGTGTTTATGAAAATTTCTGGATTGAAATTTTTTTAAGCAGCAAAAAGACATATAAGTGTGAATATGTTGGAAAGTAGATGGGAGACGGTGGGCAAAGGTGGGGAAATGGTCAGCTAGTGGGTCGGGGAGAGTGCCACTGCCAGAGATATAGCAGTGGTGGGATACTAGGATCCAGTCTAGTATACTACCATTAGTGGAGTTTTTTGAAGGTCTAGTAGTGGTATTATTAATTGTGTGAAGTTATTCAAGTTGGTATTGAGTGAATTAGTGTGAGATAGAATTGTAGCCCAGTTTATGTTAACATCACCCAGGATTACTGTTTCATGAGTGATGTTGGAGGACACCCAGGAGAGAATGTCTTCAAGGCATGAGACATTGTCACCAGGGGGGGAATAGAGGGAGAGAAGGAAAATGAGTTTGTGCTTATTTAGAGGGAGTTAGGCTGGAATCATCTCTGCCTTGCCAAATTCAGGGAAAATGTTTGGTATAGGAGGTGACTAGCAGGGATGCAGAGTATAACAGTGCTACCCCTCCACCTTTTTTGTGTGTTCTATCTTTTCTTAAAATGTGATAGTTAGGTGGTATAACTTCGGAGTCTTTTATATGGGGTTTGACCAAGGATTCTGAGATGGAGAGAATATCTGGCTGGTTATGAAAAAGCCAGGCATGAAGGTTTGGAAGTTTGTTACATAAACTCTGAGCATGTAGAGCTGAGAAGTGGAGGGTTTTGCATGTTGCATGAGGTGGATGTGGATGGGGGGTTGGGTTGTGTATGGGAGAGGGGCCAGGGTTTGGGTGGATGTCTCCAGAGAGAAGGATATAGATAAGATGATAAAAGAAGTATTTAGTTTGCTTGGACTGCAGTTTATGGCTATTGCACTTTGTAGGTATATGAATAGTATTAAAGGAGGTAAAATATTTTGAGTTGGGTAAGAGCTTGTAGGTAAAGAACAAGCTAATGTTTGAGGGGTAGACAAAGGGTGATATATAGGTTGAACTATTTGTATCCTGTGCTGTGGATGGGATAGTTGTGTGAAGTGGTTGGGGCTGACTAGCATTGACTGGTTGGGTGAGATAGGTTAGGGATGTCAAGGTGATCAGCAGCAGTATGTGGGTTAAAGGTCATGATAGTGTTTAGCAGTTGTACTAATGGGTGAGCTTGATGAGGTAGGTATTTGTGTTAGTTATGTAGTTTTGAGTTTGGGATTCTTATTTGGATGTTAGTCAGATTGCAGTGGTGGTGGCCAGTATTCTGTAAGGGGTAGAATTATGTTAAGGGGGTGGGTATAGCTGGGAATTGACAAGGGGTGTGCTGGGCTGTGTGGATTGGTTGATTGCATGCACATGTACCAACTGACCCTACACCTTAACTTAAAAAACACATTCCATAACACTATCACAAAAGAAGATAGTCCCAGACACACACATGCATAACCAACCCTACACCTTAACTTAAAAAACCCTTTGCATAACACTACCACAAAACAAGATCATCCCAGACACACACACATGCACCAACCAACCCTACACCTTATTTAAAAAAAACTCTTTTCATAAGCAACACCAGGTAGTCCCAGACACACAAACACATATGCACCAACAGATGCATACATACATACAAACATACACCAGTAAAACTATCCCTTTACCTAACCTTCACCCCAAATGTAAAGCACGCACAATTGCACATACACTAAATTTATCCCCTTTCCTAATCCTTACTCTAACCCTAACCTGCAAACATTTATTCATAACACACACACACACACACACACACACACACACACACACACACACACACACACACACACACATACACACACACACACACACACACACACAGTTTACATTCCACTTACCTGTTACAACAAAGTACACATCCGAAAAAAACATCTGATTGGAAAGGCTGAAGAATGCATAAATATTTCCTAAATTTATTTTCATTAATGCCAAACATCAATACATCACATGATCAGTTCTGTTCATGAGAAGCTGACCAGTCAGTTCTGTTCATGTTGCTGAAGCTGACCCTCAAGCCTTGAAAGGCTCAGAGGGGCACACTCTTCAACAGCAGTAAAGCTTTGAAGGGCTTGGCACCCAAACTTGTCTTTTAGTCAGCTCAGCTCAAGCTGCTGGACAATTTGGACACTCGGAAGGTGCCCTGAATCTGTCCAGCTGTTATCCCCTTGCCAGTATATACCCCATATTGCTACGTCTGCAGCAGCAATCAGTGATCAATATGAAGAACATTGTGATATTTCTTAATGACATGCTATTTTGTAGCAGAGTCCATATCTTCATCCAATGAAATGGAAGTGCTTTCAGTTTATCAGAGAGCCGTAGTTATAGGATTTTTAGTTTACTTATCTCATTTATTAAGACAGTTACAATATTTTACTTTTCTGAGTACCATTTTCCTAGTAAAATATCAAAATATTTTCTATGATTTTTTTTTTTTTTTTGTCTTTTCAGGACATAATTATATAGAACAGGACTGTTCAGTTTAAGTAGACACATAGTGACTGTAGTACTCCAGGCCATACTTATGACAATCTGATGTGTCTAAGTACAACTCTAAGCATGACAGCTGCAAACAATCAGCAGAGAAAAGACAATGTAGTTAGCTAACAATGATGGCATTACGGTTCTGGAGATTGATGGCTTCAGTTGCTACTAATACATGGATTATGCATGAGGCCTGATGTAGCCGTGGTATGTTTTGTTCTTAGGTTCATAGGTAAGAACTAGCTTAGCTCCCTTTGAGGGCCATTTTAAGCTTAGCCAACTTCCCTTTTTGTGCCTGAATTAAACTGTTCCATTTAGCTATAGATTAAACTTACCATCCCACGGCTGATAATTATGTATCACCCCTAATAAGAATAACTGGGATCATACCATAAATAATTTAAGGGGACCCATGCATGGGATAAAGCATTTAAGAGCTGCGTCTGTCCCTTAGTAGTCAAGGGGGCAGTTCTGGGGTACAGTTTCTGTTTCCCTTCCATAAATCCAAGTTGTGCTTGAATATGGACAGAGATGAAGTTTGTTTTATGTGGATGTGGAAACTGTTACAGAGCAGCAGTAGCCTCTGCGAGATAACTTGTCCTTCCAAACTGTTCTGTTCATGTTGCAGAAGATGTTTAGATCTCCAGATGAAGTATTTCTGATGCCATTTCCTATAATGAAACCACAGATGCAGTGAAGCAAGGCTCACTGTGGAAGGACAAAGGAAAGCAGTCCAAATGTGAAAACTGAGGAACACATACAAGTTATCATGAGGTGTTATGACAAGACAACTCATGCTAATAATTTTCCTTTAGAAATAATTGTTAATATAACTTCTGTGGTGCAAACAAATTAACTTGGGAAAACAAGGTAGAGAGACTGAGAGGTTTTACACCTTGATCATAATTTACAGTAGACCATTTACTAAAAGTGAAAGTTTTGGTTGGGGAAACCTATTCTGTTTAATGAAACAAAAGACTTAGTACTACCTCTAAATTAACAGGATGCGATGAATTGTAAAAATACAGTCCTTGCATTCCAGATTTAATGATCAAATTGTTACTATTCAGAAGTATGAAATTCATATTGCCTACTTTTGATTTCCTAAGGTTTGTTGAAATGATTTTATTCTCAAACAATAGGGCCTACGTGGAGGTTGTCAAGATGTTATTATGAATGGAAGAGAAGGCAGCCCTAGGGGGTGTCAGCTAATGAACTCAGAGCATGTGAAAACCTGTAGAACTCTCTAGAACATTTCTCTATAATAACATTTTTGGTAACTCTCTGCAGTCAGTTTTTTTTCCAAGTAAATTGCATTCATTTCAGAAAGAACCTATCTGGAAATGAATATACTTGCTCTTTTGTGCATGCAGTGTTTAAATGTAGGAAGAGTTAGTTTAATCAAGTTAAATAACCCACTTTTAAACGTTCTTACATACGTGGTTGTTTACCTTATATACCTTATACATCATCTTAAGATGTGTAAGACTTTCCTGCTATATTTTTGTAGTGTTGATAACAGACTATGTTTCACAGAAAAAGAAGTATACTTTTATACTGAGATTCAGTGCTGGTACTTTAATATTATTATTTGGTACAGATGTCCTGAAGGTAAGCAATGTTATGTCATTTGCAGTATATCTATCAGTTGACTTTTCAACTAAATCCTATGCATATCTTCTTGCAATTACACCATGAGATTCATAGAGATTCACATCACCAATGCTAATTGGCTAACCTGGGAATGTCAATTAGTGTGATGGTGAGAATTTCCAGTTCAGAGGCCCAATAAGGCCCCGCTGAGAAATACTCAATAGTGGTCAATTACCATGTCTTTGAATCAAACACTGTGCTGTCAGACCTGACCACAATAGTGCTCCCTATATCTGACCAGGCATTGCGGTTGAACAGGCACCATCCTACACTATCGCGCACACACACACACACACACACACACACACACACACACACACACACACACACACACAGACACACACACGCAAACACATGTCCAAGCAATGTCAAATAAGCTCCAACAGATACACTAATATTCACAGGATCACTCACTCACACACCTGCACACACACTCCCACAAACGGTCATACACACAAACAAACACAGCTTCAAAATACTTACCTCCAACAGGGTGACCACCTAGACATGCATACTTACATACACACACACACACACACACACACACACACACACACACACACACACACATGCTTGACTTCATGGTACCTATCTGTAGTCAAACTACAGACTGTGATCCATTTCATAGGAGTGAATGGGTACATGTTGTCAAAACATGGCGTACAATGTTTCCTCCTCTCATCCAAAATAACTCAGTAGAATGAATTGCTCAACTACATTATTCTATTGCTGACTACATTTCTGGGGTACATTAGCATTAGCTGCTCCCCCACACTGCTGCATTTGCATGCAGCTTCCCCAGTAAGATTGCTGTCCATGCTACAGATGGTGGCCATGTGTCTGACCATCAAAAGAGCAGCCAGTGACTCTCACTGAGTAAACCTTCAGCGTTAAGGCTCTTGCTGTGTAGTAAGTCTTTCTGTTTTATTTGTGCAGTTTGACCTCTCTCTTTCATTTTAAAATAAAAACATAGTTTATAACTTGATAGTACATACCAGTTGTAATGTAGATGGAAAAATATTATTGTAGTATGGATCACATTAATGAGCCAATCAGTAGCTGACTGTCACTGTGATAAAATAATTTAGAACATCGGTTTGGAAAACTCAGCGTATCCCACTGGATAGTTGACATTCCAAAAGGATGAATTAATGTGCCAGGAGAGCCTGTTAAAAATCAAATTCATCTATTCATGTTGTGCCATTACTGAAATCTTTACTGTAGCCATCCTTTCTCTTCCACCTGCTAACCACAGCTTTTAAAAAAAACAAGAGAGTAGAAAAACATAGCAAACTAGAAGTAAGCAATTAGCTGCAATAACAGTTACAAGGAACTGTATCCATGTAGGTAGATGTGTGTGTGCATGTGTGTCTGTGGGTGTGTGTGTGTGTGTGTGTGTGTGTGTGTGTGTGTGTGTGTGTGTGTGTGTGTGTGGTATGCCAATGTGTTTTTGTGTATGTGTGGAAATCTGTGTGACTATGAGTGAATGTGTATGTCTGTGTGTCTGCACGTGCCCGCGCGTGTGAGTGTGTATGTTTGTGTGAACATGCAAGAGTGGGAGTGTCAGTTAGTGCATGTGTGCGAGAGTGCACATATCCGTGTGTGTGTGTGTGTGTGTGTGTGTGTGAGACTTTCTGTGTATATGTGTGTGAGTCTGCATCTCTGTGTCTCCCCGTGTGTGTGCACAATGTATGTGACTAGGCATTATTGAATACTGACACAACTTATATTTTGAATATAAACTACTTCCTTCAACAACAATTTTCTGTCCAACAGTAGGTTTGAAATATTTGGTAGAACTACTTTATATCAAAACTATAAAAATGCTAAAAATAAAAATAATAAAACAAATACACAACAATTTAATTAATAGCATTTATCTAAGTGCAATAATACACTTCAAGGTGGGGTCATTCCAGGCATGGGAGTGTTTCACCTCTCAAACCACCTGGGCAGTCCGTTTTTCCCTCTTGAATGAGAGCTGGCACTGAAAGCAATGTGCAGTGATGCTGCAAACAGTGGGAGAAAAATTAGACAGTCAGAATAAAGGCCAAATTCAGATAAATCGATTTGCACTGTACAACATTCATTACAAATAAAGCAGCATTTCTCATACTCCTGCTAATATCTCATAGCAGTTCAGCAAAGTTAAATACGTATGTGGAGAAAGGAAAATGAAAATAGATATTCTTCACCATACTGAAACGCTTTCATAATGAAAAACAGGAACACTCCAGTAATAAAAACAAGTGCATTCTGTGGGGGAAAAAAGGACTATAAGGAAGTTTGGTATGTGCGGAAAAAATGATTGGCACACATGGTTGCTACTTCATAAACCCTAATTTCTCTAGTGTCTCATATTAAGGATAGGATACCTCAATTTACCATTCATTCCTGATAATACAGTTGAAGGTAGTAATGCTGAATTCTCAAAATGAGCCATGACAGCAGTATATTATACAAATCATTCTACAAGAGCTGAAATGCAAAGTTGTTGTGTCTTTCGGCTTTTCCCGGTTAGGGGTCACACAGCGGAACTCCGGTCCGCTAATGATTGGCAGTAGATTTTTACGTACCGAGTTGCCAACCCTGACGCACAACCTTCAACGAAGGTACGCCCATTCACGCATGTCTCCACACAGAAGACACTTTAGCTGAGACTCGAACAGGACAATGTCTTACTGTGAGGCGACAACACTACCGCAGCACCACCACCGCAGTTAAGAGCTGAAATGTAAAGTACAAATGAGAAAATACTAAAGATAGAGGTGAACTGTGGTGCTATTCTTAAAATGACAACACAAAGTAGGAGTAACACTGTAGGTCCACTCCAAACATCACACACACACACGCACACACATGCTCATATACGCGTACGCGCGCACGCACACACACACACACACACACACACACACACAGGGTTACCACCTGTCCCACTTTGCGAGGGACAGTCCCTCTTTGGGCAATTGTGTCCTGCAAAAAAATTGAAAAAATGGCAAATGTCCTGAGATTTTAGGATAAAAATATTTCCTATATTTTCTTTAACAGTTGCATAAAACAGTTATTTTGTATCTGAAACACCTAAATATTATAATAAACAGAATAAGCAACTGAAATGCTACAAGAATAAGCTTTTATTCTGGCAAAAAAGTGAATTTCTGTCCTTTGTACTGGCCGTGGGTATGTTTTGCCCTGCAAGATCTGATGTTTCTACAAAAAGTGTCCCACTTTGGGCATTTGGAAAGGTGGCAATCCTACAAACACACACACATCACACTTGCTAGCAAAAGCAAATTAAAAGATATTTCTTCAAAAGTCTATTTGGTAAATGTACAGAAAGCAAACATTACATACAGAAAACCAAAATAAATTGTAACTCAAGGTATAATAGCAATAATCCGTGGCTGGAGTGGGGGCTTATGCAGTATTTACCTACCTGTTCTTTCATTAGACCACCTTCCATAATTTATTATTGCTTAAGTGAACTTGTCACTGACAAGTGGCTTTTGAGATTAAGTAATTTTGTGTTTATTCCCCTTTTTTTCTTCTTCAATCCTTTAAGTACATATATAGAAAACTACATCTATTTTGTACTTCTCCAATTAATCATTACAATTGTGGAGAAATAGTAAAAGTAATCTTTTTAATGTGTTGGGAATGTATAATGAGAGACAGATGAGATGGTTTACCCCAAGCGATAGCAGAAAGATTTAAGAGATCCATTCAACATGGTGGGATTTAGGCTTCTTTGTCCAGTCTCAGATTTCTAGGAAATGCAGTTCCAACATAAGAATAATGAATATCAACAAAAATGTTGTTCTTTTTTTCAATGGTCATTCTCAGTGGAGGCCTCTACCTCCATATCCCCCATGCAAGGGTCTTTGTCTCTTACACTTCCCAAATGTGATTATTTGTTCTGGGTCACCATGATCTAAAGGTATAAAAATGCATCCTTATTTTTCAACATTTGATGTTAGAATTCTGTCATGCGGATTTCTAAAAACAGGGCAATGTCTTTTTCCAATTGTAAACACTCACAAAAAAAAAACCAGAAACACGATATCTTGCTAGGAATTTCTGGATACAGAAAATAATTCATCAGCATTCAGTTGTTACACAAAATGATATTCCTGCTTTTAAACTCACGGGTAGAACCAAAACGTAATTGGCTTTTTTTTACACAGTTATAGCTGCACACTTAATACCAACTGCCTGCTTTACTTAGCTTTACATAAACAGTTAATAAAAAGAGAACTTCAACTTCATTTGATCCATGCTTTTAAAGAATAACTATGGTACAATCACATTTGGCAGGCAACAGTCAAAAATAAAGTTTTCATTTGCAGGTTTTCTATCTTGGTGCTGGTTAGCATAAATTATTCAGAAACTCTCCTTAGCATGGAGAACATCAATATCTGTGCAGTAACAGAAACCTGGTTCAAGGCTCCCGAGAGCATCCCAGCACTACCAGGTTATACCTCATACCATGCTTTTCGGCCCCAAAACTTGGACCGAACCACAAAAGGAGGGGGAGTATCAATATTCATCAAAGATACCCACACCTCCAGGTTGGTGGCACAGCACGAAGCATCAGAGACTATCCATGTGCAACTAACAGTGGGTAAAACTGCCTTCCAGTTTACAGCCTGCTACAGACCACCCTCCCAAACCCAGGAACCCCACTCGGCCTTCCTGAGAACACTGGAAAATATGAAGGTCTCTCCAAACACCATTATATTGGGCGACTTCAACTACCCAAACATAGACTGGGAGCATTACTCTAGCTCCAACACCCTAGCCCAAAGGTTCCTAGAATTTATAAACTCAAATGCTATGGAACAACTTGTTACCACTCCCACAACAGGGGAAACCATACTGGACTTGATCATCACCAACATGGGGTCTCTATGCTCCAGACCAGAAGTGTATCCCTCACTGGTAAGATCAGACCATAAACTAATCTCACTGGATATTCACATCCCGACCCCACCCCCTGCCCAGAAAACCACAGTGAAAAACTTCTCTAAAGCAAATTTCACACTCCTCAAAACCAAGGTGGAATCCTTCAAAGCCCACGGGCCTGTGGAAAATACAACCCAGACCACAGAATCCTTTATAAACGCATTCTATGAACACCTTCAGGAATGCATGGATCATGCAATCCCAAATAAAACCAAGACCCAATCCTCCAAAGGCAGACGTCCTGTCTGGTGGACCCCAGGCATAAACAAACTATACAATAGAAGGAGGAAGCTACTACATGACAGAGAAAAATCCCAAAAAGGGAAGGCATCTCTGATCAGTATTAGCAAAAAACTACGGGCACTCATAAAATTGTCTAAGGCCAGCTTTGAGAGAAAAATTGCACAGGACACTAAGGATAATCACAAGGCTTACTTTAGTTATGTTAGGAACTTGGGTGGGAATTCCCAGATATGCTCAGAATTAGTCCAAAATGACAAAAAATACACCGAACCCACAGACATTGCCAACATCCTAGCTGACAGGTTCAGCACAAACTCCCCCCCCCCTCACCAAAAGGGCAAATATCTATCACAGCAGAGTGCTGCCCCCCTGACATCTCAGATGCTCAGGTAAGAGCCGCCCTCTCCAAAGCATCAATGGGACCAGACGGTGTCCCGGGCTGCATCCTACATGAACTCCAAAAAGAGCTAAACCCAAACATAAAACTACTGTTCAGTCTCAGCCTTACTACAGGATATGTACCCAAAGAGTGGCGTACAGCAACAGTGGTCCCTCTCCACAAAGGTGGTGCCTCAACGGATCCTGGAAACTATCGCCCCATAAGCCTGACTAGCTTTGTCTGCAAAGCTATGGAAAGGATCATCATGGACCTCATAAATAAAGATATTGGGGACCTACAATCAGTGGATCCTACCCAGTTCGGCTTTGTTAAGGGCAGATCCTGCCTCTTAAACCTGGTCGATTTCTTTGAAACAGTCACCAAGGCCATTGACGAGGGGAAGGTGGTCCACACAGCCTACTGGGACCTCGCAAAAGCCTTTGATACAATACTCCACTCGGGCATTATAGATAAGCTCACCAGCTTAAATATAAACCCCTATGTCACTAGATGGGTTGCAAACTGGCTCAAGGACAGAACCCACATGGTTAGAATTGCTGGAGCCATGTCAGACTCCAAACCAGTTACAAGTGGCGTCCCACAAGGCTCAGTCCTGGGACCTCTCTTGTTCGGTATATATTTCTCTGAGGTACAGGCCAACACGGAAGGACTGTGGCTGACCAAGTTCGCAGATGACTGCAAACTGGGTGCCATAATCGACTCTCCAGCTGACACAAGCATCCTCCAAAAGGGCCTCACAGAAACAGACAACTGGTGCCAGAGCCATGGCCTCAAGCTAAACGCCAAAAAGTGTATAGTCATCCCCTTTGGCAATAACAAAGTGCCCACAAATTACCACATAGGTGGTAATCCATTAAGTACAGAAGAAGTAATTACGGACCTGGGGACCCAAGTTGATAGCAATCTCTCATTTGACAACCACGTGGCCAAAGTGGTTAGAAAAACATTTTATATAGCCCACCTAATCATGAAGGGATTCACATCTAGATCAGGGGAGGTCATCGTGCCTCTTTACTCATCCCTCATCAGGCTCATAATTGAGTACAATGCCCCTTTTGGGATGTACCTTACCAGACACCTGCAGCAACTGGAAAGACCCCAAAAGTACCTCACCAAGAGGATCAAAGCGCTCAAACAGATGCCATATGCTGCCCGGTTAAAGAAACTCCAGCTCTACTCAATGGCATACCACCTGCTCAGAGGCGATCTGTGCCTGACGTATAAAGCCATGTCCAACCCGGAATTAATGGACATGCTGCACCTCAGAAAATCCAAATCCCATCGAACTACGAGCTCGAGAGACTTGAACCTCAGCACTGAAATAAATAGGACATGCTGGAGGGACAGATTCATAACCCAGAGGCTCCCTTCACTCTGGAATAAAATCCCAGTCCAGGTTAGGCAGAGTCCCTCATTGACTCTCTTCAAGAGGAATCTTGATGAGTGGATGGGAGATCGTAGGTTTACCCCGGGTATCACTTCTGTGTCACTGTTAGACAGAGGCACAGTATACTAACCTCGAAAAAGGGCATAGCAAAATTAATTTAAAATGGGTGGCGAAAGCCAAACACAGTCTGGCTAGGCTTATAAATGCCCTAGGACAGATAGCCTAGTATGAACCTATGAACCTATGACTCCTGGTAACAATCTTTAAAATTTTGTAGGTTCATAGATCACTAGGCTAATGGTTTAAGAGCTTTTACAAGCCTAGCCAATATGACCCAATTTCACCCAATATATGGTCCCTAGGGGAAGAGGATGGCATGGATTTGTGCCTATGCCTGAGTATCTTACAGACTGACCCTGTCCATAAGGGACATAGGCACTACTTCAAGTGTGACTTTGCGATTTCCCATCCATTAAGCCAAATTGTATTTGAAGAGGGCCCTGTAAAGAGAATAAATAATCCCACTTCTGGCCCAAGAAATGCAAAGTTTCGGTTTATGCAAACTGTCAGACTTCATGCAGCGGATCAGCTCACAATTATCTTGTAAACTGTCAATGAACTGAACTGTCTCTGCAGTCATGATTTCAATGTCCTGCTTACAATCTCTAACATGCCTTCTTAAAGAGGATTTACAGTTCTATGGCAAGGTAGGCACCCACATTGTAAAAGCTCAGGGCTTATAGAACTGTTGTCATGTAACACTCCTTATGCTCTGTCATTTTATATATCTCATTACAGCCTAGTGTTGACATTTCTGCATCTAAATATCAAAAATAAAAGTGTCACAGGCAGAACTGCTTAGCCACATAGGAAACCTCTCACGAGGAAAGTGCTGCTGGCAATATGTGTGTCGCTTGAATTGTTACTGAGATATCATTATGGTTATTGTGAGTGTAAAATCCAGTTTAAAACCTTAAATTTAGGGTCTATATCAGATTGTCGAATGCTGACAACTTCAAAGCTTCAAACTTCAAACTTGAAAAGTTGAAAGTCTAAAAAGGTCGAATGTCAAAAAAAAACAAACACTCAAAACCCAAAACAAAAAAAAACGCTTTATGCAGAGGGGCAAGCCCCACACCCCCACTACTTAAATATACCAACTCCGAGATCATACTACATTGCAGTAAAGGGAAATCTTCCCTTCCCGCACTCTATGGCGATCTCCATTATACGTTTCAACATTTTTACACTTCTAACTTTCAAGTTTGAAGTTTAGTGCTTCGAACTTGTCAGCATTCGACATTATGATATAGACCCTTAAATTTAATGCAGCCAATGTAAAGGTTACTTTGTGCTATATAGTTAGCCATTTACAGATTTCTAGTAACACAAATTTTTTTGAAATGTGACACTATCATTTAATTTTTTAACAGCTCAGACCACACCCACTGGGAGTTAGAGTACAAATTCAGAAAAAGATCCATTGGAGGGAATGAGAAATATATATATATTTATAAATGTAAAATTAAACCAGAGGGGAAAATGGTACTTCTTCAGCATCGAAGTTGCAGACTGAGCCTCCTTAAAACCAAGAAAAAAGAACCATGGACTATAGCCAATTTTAGTTGAGATTTCAAAGTAATCAAGCACTTATAACTTGTTTAAAAATTAATACTTTATGTAAAAAAAAAAAAAAATTAAATATATATGAAAAATAAAACACACACATACCTCTCTCTCTCTCTCTGTGTATATATATATATATATATATATATATATATATATATATATATATATATATATATATATATATATATATAGGTGTGTGTGAGTGGAGAGGTTACCACCTTTGGGAGTGGTGTTAACCAGACAAGAGCCACACCTCTCACTCCACCCCTTTCCCTGCCTTCTTCCAAACCTTGCTCAACCATCCTCTGGGTTTTGTTGTCTCTCCCTGCCCATTTTGTTATGTAAATGCACATATTATTGTGGCTGAACATCGTTTTTTTCCTGACTGTCCACAGATGCAACCAAATTGCGCTGAAGGAATGTGTATATGGAGTCTACTATTTAACCAGTGTGACTTTACAGTTTCCCAAACAGACAGAACTAAATTAGCATAAATTAGCATATGTAGTAGCCATGAGCTTAACCTTGCTACCCCAGATTATTGCAAGTAAAAATTATCATTGGCACCTATGTCCTTCATGGACACGGCTAGTCAGTGCTGATCACAAAATCGCTCTGCTAACAATGACCATCTAAATATGGCCAGTAAGGGTACTTGGGTTTTTACATGGTTAGGCTTGTAAAGGCCCTTGGGCCATTAGCCTAGTAACCTCCTATGAACCTATGAACCTATAAATGCATTATTTTCTAATACTAAAGCAGATAATTCACATATTGCATTTATAATAGCAGAAGTCAGATCTGAATTCATATTCAGTGTTTGCCTAATGGCCCAACACCATAATCATTAGAAATCTTCATGAAAAGTGATTCTCTGTCTAGTGTTACCATTGTTACTTGCCTATTCAGATTCAAATTTTCAGACTGCCATTAAGTTATGCCTCTTAAAAGTCATTACTGTTTTTAATGCAACTATTACAACATTTTAGATATTTTTTCAAGACAAATTCTAAATAGATGGATACAAGTTCTGTAACCCATCCCCTAGCAGACAAAATGGGATGCACAGATGGATTACATGTGTTCTTATGTATCTTTGGCACTCATAAAAAACAGAATGACTGGATGTTCAACATGAAAGAACGGTAAAAGAGCATTATCAATAAAACTATTAATATGTATGACATAGACATTTGCCTTAACATTTTTAATAACCCTGTCTACTTCAGGCTTGGTTATATTCTTATAACTTGTTATATCATCAAACAACAGATTGTTAGCTGCCATATAATCATCTCTGCTCATTACTATAATGGCCCCACCCTTATCGGCCACTTTAATAACAATAATGGTATTTTCCTTCAAGTCATTAAGTACTTTACATTCTTCAAAGATTAAATTATTAAAATCACTAGATGTATGAATGCAATAGAAGGCATACATATCTTGCTCACAGACCTTATCAAATGTATTAACAACCAGATGACTCACAGTTGTAAAAGTACTAAGTCTTCTAAGTTTATCAAGTTCCTTATTTGTTTTAGGAAACATGAGTCTTAGGTTTAAATTACAAGTAAAACGTCTAACTTCAGTTAAGCTATATTCTGTCCTTCCATATGAACAGGACATAAATGATATGCCTTTATTTATCAGTCAACATTCAGTTTCATTCAAAATATAGCCCAAGATATTATGTACAATGTTAACCTAGTCAACTAGCTGCCCTTACTTTTGGAGTGACGTTGCTTCATGGGACCCTGGTAAGCCCTTTTTTAGTGGGAGCTTCAATTGTTCCAAGACTGACGGAAAAACCATGGAGACACCAGGATTGGTCGCCCAAGAGCTAGTATCTTCAGGGTAGGCATCATTTGTAAAAGCTTGGGGTGAAAAGGGCTAATACAACCCAGAATGTGCCGAACCACCCTCTTGAACAGATAAACCATTAACATTCCCAGTTTGACTAGATACAGCTGAATCATTATGCTGAAGCATCTTATTCACCACAGTCCCCTTATTTTTTCATTCGACTTAAAGCTTGATTTGATTGTAACGTTAGTGCTAATGTCTGGGATATCAAGCCCATTCTTCTCTTTGGGCAGTTGAAAAATGGACCCCTTCTTAAAATCATCCACATCTCCTTGATATTTCTTCTTTTTAGTCGCAGCTAATGGGTGCTCAAATGTGGCAACAGTATCAAGCATAGCGACAAACATATTTCCAAATTAAGGGGAAGATGTCATCTTATCGTATAGTGCATTCATATCTATTAACAAGTTTTGTTCTACTAGTTCAAAACATTCCAGCATCGATTTCATATAATCTAAGTTTACCTTCAGATTTATGCATTGCCACTGCTTTTAAAGTTCCAGATACTTATTTCTGTAGTTAGACATCTTTAAAATATGCAAGCCTCTATGTATGATGCCGTTTAACATAACCAGAACTAAATCTTTGCCACTGCAGCCACTTAAAATCACAGAACATGCATTCTAATTTAGTTATTTTTACATTCACATCCAGTGGAGGTGTAACATTTTCACCTTCTACACATTGCTATACAATAAGTGCATCACTGTCTTCTAGCAGAGGATTCCATCTAACAAAATGCAGAGCTTTAACACAAGAATGTGTATCATGTCTAAGAGGGTATCTAGAAGGACTACTGATGAACATGTATATGATAAAGCAATTCAGAGCCTTATAAAGGATTTTAAAGGAAGGGGCTACAGTATTAATAGATTGGAAAATATGAAAAATCAACTGGATGGGCTAAGGACTTCTATAGCTAAACCTGTATTCAGGGATATGAATTCCACCATTGGTTCTGTTAGCCCTAGTAATGGGGCTTTTGATTTGTCCATTCCAGTTACATACTAAACATGTTTCTAATATTTATAGAAAACATTGAAATGTTTTAAGATATTGTGAAGTTTTAATGGACAAAATCCCTTTCATTCCTAAATGTATATACAAGAATTCTGCTAATTTAAGACATATGTTATGCTAAAAAAGAAAAAACAAAAACAAAAATTATGACAGGTAATAAAGGTACTAGATGACGCTTTAGTTGTTCATTTTGTGACCATGTTAGCAGTGATAGGTCATTTGTATATCCAAATACTGGGAACATTTTTAATTTGAATGTATCTCCAATGTGAAACAAAGTATATTGTGCATCTAATGAGATGTGTAAAATGCAGCTCTCTCTATGTTGGAAAAAGCAATAGAAACCTGAAGGATAGGAAGGATGAAGGATGTGAGCACTTTTCTGATATACAGAGACATATAGCAACAAATGCTTTAAATAAGCACATATTGCAAACTGACAGCACATGTATTTTTAAGTTTAGTTTTTTAGAACTAGTGCCTGTTAGTATAAGAGGTGGAGATGAATTTCTGGGGACAGAGAGAAAAGAGTATAATCAGATTTTTAAATTTTGAGCTGATTGTCCTTCAGGACTGAATGTGATGTGCAGTTTGACACCTGTTTTAAAGTCCATATCCATTAAATAGATGCTTTATTGTTCAAACTGTATTTTTTTTAACATCTCTTTAAGATTTAGATGGGTTATAAAATCATTGTTGTCATTGGTTGATTTTGGTCATGTGATGCCTAGAGTGACTGGATTAAGCCATGAACTGTTTGCTTACATCCAGCAAAAACAACTCCAAAATTACACCTCTCGGCTATAATATCATCTATAATGACTGTATAAAGACAAAAGGTGGTGGCACTGCTTTAATTATTTCCCAACAGCTTCCACACTTCCCCTTACAACAAACCAATAACAAAATTCAATTAGCAGAGTTTCGTATTACTTTCTGAAAATAAACAGTTATAAACAAATATGTATTACTATCTTTACATCTGTCCTGGTGATAATACAGCTGTAATGGTAGATATCCTACATTGGATATACATAACTATTCCACAAGAAAAAATACTATTGGGTGATATGAATGTTAACAGGTTGAACATTAAGTACCCTACATATAGTATGAATTTATGTGGTTACACAAAACTAATTAACAGCCTTACATATTATAACATGACAACAAATTCCATGTTAGATTGGATCTTAGTATCAGTCCTTAGCAAATAGCTCAAACCTGATCTCTAACTGATTTCTTCCTAAATTTTACTTTTGATTACTTTAAGTTTTTCTTTCTCTTTTTATCCACCATTCTTTCTTGCTCTTCTAACACTCCAATTTACAGTTTATCTACAATCAGGTTCTTGTAAAAATTTCTACTCAGGGTTTATCCTGCTGCTATTGTATTGGATTTTTTTAAACTTATATATAAATAATTCGTCTTTGTTTATTTCATTTTATGTAAATGTTTCTTGTCAATATTAATATTGTAATTTTTATTACGTCTGTAATTGTATTTGGAGCTTTTCTCCTCAGGTCTCCACTGAAAAATGGGCCTTTGGCTCAGTTGGACCAACCCAGTTAAGAAATGACAATAAATAAATAAATAAAATAGACCACCACAGGCATAATGTCAGAATCTCACATATATCATCTCCCAGTCTATACAACCAGACATCTCACACATCCACTTAAACAGCATGTTTAGAAAACACACAACCTTTCCGACTGTAACCCAGAAATGTTCATTGCTGCCATATCATCTATTAACTGGAACTTCCTAAAACTCATCCCTTTAGATGATGTTGTAAATTAATTCAGTACAACTTTCCTGAATATTCTAAATAGCCCTGTAACTCTTGGAATGAAGAGACTAAAAACAAATAATGCAATTTGGCTATCCTAAAAGAGTAGAATGCTAATGCAGGATAGAGAAAAAAGCAAGGAATGAATGGCAAAAATATAAAACACCACAGTATCATGAAAACTTCAGAATGCATCACAATCATACCAAAAAGCAAATAAATGAAGACAAAAAAATATACTATAATAACTTTCAGAATAAGAGTAAACACGGCCATAAAAAATTCTGGACAGCCATTAAAGAAATATTGCATCCGAGCCAAAAATTCAACCCTAACCCCCCACTCAAAAACTCACCCTCAAAACTGAAATACAATTCAACTCTTATTTCAAAGATAGTATAGCATCTGTAACCAAGAATTCTCCAACATTTGATCCTAACCTTGCCCAACAGCCAAGTATCACCACATCCACTTTCATCTTAAAACCTGTGCCCACATCCTATATAAAATTACTCTTAAATTCAAACCATGTTTGATTTCAGCTGATGACCTTCTAAGTAAATACCTCAAAACAGCAGCCAGTAGCATTGCCAGTTCTGTCTCAATTCTTATAAATAACTCAATCCAGGAATCCTAAATTCCCTTTCCCTGGAATAAGTCACATATTATCCCTCTAAACAAAGGAAGAAATTCAACAGATATTACTAACTTTAGACCAGTAGCAGTATTATCCTCATCTACAAAATACTTAAAAATGCATTCAAAGATAATTGCTAAACTATCTCCTGTAGGAAGAACTCCTATCCCCTACATGACATGGCTTCTGTCCTTCCCATAGTACTAACACTGCACTTCTAACCTATATAGATACTGTCAATAAAGCTGAAGACATTGACAAACTAGTCTCCTCCTTATTTCTAGACTTGTTTAAAGCCTTTGACACAGTTTGTCACAGGAAACTTCTACTTCAGATGTCCTCACTAGGTCTCTCTCAGTGGACCCTTCTGTGATTCAAAAGCTACATGTCCAGTAGGTATCAATCAGATAAATGGCACTACACCATCTCTCCATACCTCACAGTCACCACCCGTGTACCACAAGACTCTATCCTTGGTTTTCTCCACTTTAACATTTGCACCAAAACTCTCCACACATCAATATAACAGGCCTCCCTAATACAGTATGCAGATGACTCCACACTCATTTGCACATCTGACAATGTGGCATACCTACAAAATATTATGCAGCAAACTTTAACAGCCACTGAAACATGACTTTGTAACTCACAACTCATGGTCAACCATAAAAACTAAACTATGACAGTTCCCCCACATCCCTCACTCATGAAAAAACAAAATGTAAAATCCTCGTTCTTGATAATACAGCCATTGATGTCAATTGAAGTCACTTCTCATAGCAAATTAATACTGATGATAGTGAATAATAATCTTAAATTTGACCTGAATATGCAAATTTGCATAGGAAAAACTCATCAAAAACTAGCGATGCTTTATTCAGCCAAAAACTCTCACTGATGCAGTTAAAACTACACTTGCCACTACTTATCTCCTCCTCAGACTTCTTTATGGTGCTCCCATCTTTACTAACCTCCAGGCATCACAAAAGTCAAAATTTGAACAATGGTATAACAATGTCCAAATGTGGTTGTTGTTCTTATTGTTCCTATATTAAGGAAGGGGAGAAATTAAAGGTGCAAGGATTTGGGACAATTTTATGCCCTAAAAATGTAACTGTAAAACTGAAAAAGTGGTTTATGTAGCATTTTGTTCCCAGTGTCCCTGTTTCTACATTGGCAAAAAAGATAGAATTTATGAACATTTAAGGGATATTAAAAAAACAAGATAGCAGGAACAGTTGTGGAAGCATATTCAAATGCACAATGATCATGGTTTCAGTTTTTTTGTGATAGATGTTCTTGATGTAGACCATGGGGGGACTGCGGAAAATTAAGTTAGAATGTCAGGAATCCGAGTGGCAGATTAGAACAAATGCCACCAGACCCCATGGTTTAAATTAAGGTAGTTCTCTTGCTTGCTTCCTTAAACTCATATAGACTTCAGTTAGTGACATCTTTGTGTTTTGCTCTATGTGGTATGAGCTTTTTTCTCCCCACCCCCTTCTCTTCTCTTTTCTTTGTGATGGGGAACATGTCCCAGGAAATTTACTACAATTGTTTTGTGGGTTCATTTAAGGCAACTATGTTAAAATCATGCAACTAAAGTTATGAGAGAGGAATTTTATTCCAAGGCTTTTAAGTTTCAATGATTTTTTAAAGTTTGAACATGTAACTTGTTTTTATTGCTACTGTGCCTTTAAGCTGACTTGACAGTTGGTTACTTTGTATTTTCCTATGTTTTTGCATTTAAATATGGCAAATTTGCTTGAATCATTATTCTAATGAAGTCCCTTGATTTTTGGTTTGAAAGTGCTAAGGTTTTATTGCTTTTCTTAATAAATGAAGGTTTTATTACTACCTTGGATTCTGCATTGATTTTACACTGCCATTGAGCCTATTGAAATTAACTGTGGTGCTGTTCTTCCTCTGTTTCTCTACACTGGAGTGTGGGTTTGTGCAACAGTTTAACATATCGAGCCATCTCAATCGGCGTCTGAGACACTCTCTTTTGGCATTGTTGTACTCTGACATTTTCGGCTTCATTCTGCATTGCAAGCTGAAAGTAGAGAGTGGCACAGAGCCAACAATCCTCAACAATCCTTTGTTACAAATACATTACTTTGTGTTTTCTAGGGCAGACTGACCAAATCTAGTAGGTTGTAAAGTCAAGAACAATACTAGGAGAATTCATCATAAAATCTACCAAACCCACTGCTCAAATATTAAGCAAAAAGTTAATGCAGCACAACCTAGAGCACATGGTCAGTTAACAACACCCAGCCTTGCAACAGGCAATAATTCTGCCCTAACTTTACCCTTCATTTATATAAATCATAGATGCCTAAATATCTCAGTTCTACTGAACTATTTGTTAGCATTGTCTTTTAATGTCAAGTCTGAGCCTTCAACGCACATAAAAGACCACCTCATGCAATATCCATGACAACAACAAAGGTTCTTTACTAAATACTCACCTAAACTTCCAATCAAACATTGAAAAAAAAAATACACCAAAATCAACTCTATGCTGTTCTGGGCCAAAACAGTCTCTCCTTTCCTTTCCTCAGCTATCAGTGAAGAATATCAAATATCAGATATGGGTTTCCCATTACAGCTATACTGATCCAAATGGAGAGGTGATAAGTCAGCAAGCAAAGGAGAGTAGCATTGCTGGAATTGAATTCTTCCTGGAGTCTTGGTGTAGACCCTGTTTTTCACAAAATCTCACCAAGATAACACTTATATATAGACTGTATTTTATATAGCATATATCATGGACAGAAGTAAGTTAAAAATAAAAAAGATAGCTGGATGCACAAGACCCAGGATACAAAAGTGCCCAACCCTGGTAGGCCCACTAGTACCAGAACTGGAAAAAAATGACAGTGTAGAATCCTCAAGACACGGAAACATTCCTACAATGGGGCTAGGCCAGGCCCAGGGAGAGGATGGTCCCCCTGTTGTAGCAGGAAGTAGCAGTCCACAAAAATAACAAAAACTGATAGGCCAAAAAGAGCCATAAAGACAATAGAGTGGACTACTACGAATAACAAAGAAATTATGTTTTGTTACGATTATACAATAAGCCCAGAATTTCCAGATAGAAGATAAAGAAAAAGATTAAAAGAGAAACTAGAGGAAAGAAAAATACTTCCACAAAAAACTGTTGGAAGCTTCAAATAAATATTTGTGCTCATTAATACAACAGATTTGTGAGAAACATTATATAGACCAAGAAACCTAGGCCCATTTGGAAAAAGAAGCGACGGAGGAAGTACGAAAATATAAAGAACAAAATCTAAAGACTCATGAAAGGTACAAAATCGAAATACGGATATGGGAAAGAAAAAGAAACTGATACGATGCAATATTTACGTAAAGGGAAAGCTAAATTAATCAACACAAAAAAGGGAGCCCCAAAGATATTCAAAGAGAAATACAGGGAAAGTCATTCATATCTGGAAAAATTTACAATAAAAAATAAGATCAAAAAGAGGGAATGTCGAACAGAAGATTAGTAAAGCAGAAGTTAATAAAATAGAAGATGATGTTATGCAATACTTGCAAAGTGAAGGATTTAGTGCAGGAAGTCTAACACAGGTTACATCACAGCATGATGGAACAATGAGTCCCCAAAGTAAGGAGAAGCAGGAGGAGCAAGAGACATCTGAATAAATATGGACATGAGAAAGAAAAAGATATTTAATATGGTGCAATATTTATGCAAAGGAGAAAGCAAAACTAATAAATACAAAAAGAGCAGCACCAAAGATATTAGAAGAAAATGATCTAAGAGAAGAGTTGCTTGATTTAACAGAAATGGACATACATATTAAGACCAATGAAAAAAATGGACTACAGAAAGTCAATAAAACCCCAAAAGTTAAAAGTTTGATAAAATAAATGGACACAGTAATTAGGACTGGCCATTGAGATTCATGGCATACAACATAGTCATTTAGAAGAAAACTCAGTCATGATATATTACAAAAGACTAATAAAAGAAAGTCATGTGGAACAAAGGTTTATTTGTTGTTAACGAAAGTCATAATGGAGAACTGTAAATGGGGAAAAATCTAAGTATTGCATGAATAGGCCATAAAATAACATTTGACAGTATCCCACATTCATGGGTAAAAGAGTGCTTAAAAATGTACAAGATACACTGTACACTGATCGATTACATTACAGTAACCATGAAACAGTGGCAAACCACTTTGCAGTTAAGCCATGATAAAGGAAAAATGATTATTCCGGGGATATTCCAAGGTGACTGTGTGACTGCTGCTATTTTTGTCTTGCCCTTAACCCATTCCATTTTCTACTTAACCGATTAGATCAGTCACAATTTGTTTCCCAACAAACAACAAAGTGTAAAGACTTATATTCTTGTTGTAGGTGATTTAAACTTGATATCAGATGAGGAACTGAAAGCACAACTGCAAGTGGTCAAAACTTTTTCAAATGATATAAGAATGTCATTTGGTCTTGATAAATGTGCAAAAGTAACATTTAATCAGGAAAGCAGCAGCACCAAGAAAATATTAGTTTAGAACAGGAATGTGATATAAAATAACTTGAGCAAGAAGGAGTATATGAATATTTGGGAACTGATGAAGGATCAACAATATAACATGAACAAATGTGAATAAAAGTTATTAAGAAATATTTTAGAAGACTTAAATTAATACTGAAAACAGAGTTGACATCTAGGAACAAAGTCCAAGGTATAAACCAATTTGGTCTTCCTGTCCTAACTTACCATTTTGGAGTGATTGCCTGGCCTGAAAAGGTATTGAATAGGTAGAACAGGAAAAGAAGAAGGATGCTTCATGCTCATCAAATGATTTATAAAAATCAGTGCATACCAAGATTATATATTGCTTATTCAGAAGGAGGTATGGGCCTCCTTGAAATTGATTACAAACATAGGTCTGCAATTGTGGGACTGCATGCATATCTGCTACCCTCACAAGACCTAAACGTAGTGAGGGTTTTGAAACATGAGGAGAACAAATCTAAGATGGTTTCCCTCCTTAGTTTAGCAGAAGCATATCAGCATCAAGTGGAAATGGAAATCAAATCAGAAGTAGATAAAAATCAGGCAGCAACTGAATGTGCCAAAAAAATGAAAGAATATAAGGTGAAGGATCAGATGAGAAGGCAAGAAATGTGGAAAATCCATAAATATAGATGCAAGTATAGAAAACGTCTGGAAGAACCCGATGTTGATCAGGAACGAACATGGGAATGGTTAAGGAGAGAAGAGTTCAAACCAAAAGATGAAAGGTTAACATTGGCAGCACAAGATAGTGGACTTCTTACACATTGGTTTATAAAGTCCATTGAACATGTGGGAGAAACAGAGAAATGTAGGTTTTGTTAAACAGAATTGGAAACAGTCACACATCTTGTTGCTGGTTGTGATATACTCATGGCAGAAGGACTGTGTACTGAAAGGCATAATAGTGTGACAAGACTGTTGCATTGGGGATTGTGCAAACATTATAAGACTGAAGTAGCTGAAAAACTCTGGAAACATGAACCACAAAGCATCATAGAGAATGATGAAGTTTGTATCAAATGGGATCATCCATTACTAACAGTTCAAAAAATAGATGTGAGAAAACCAGATGCAGTAGTTCATGAAAAGAAGACAAAAGTAGAACTGATCACTGAAATTACTACACCCAGTGACTACAGTGTGCTGTATACAGAGACACACAAAGACATAAAACACCAAATATCTAAATAGATGTATCACTAGTGGTTTATGACTGTGATACTGATGTGTATCACTAGTGGTTTATGACTGTGATACTGATGTGTATCACTAGTGGTTTATGACTGTGATACTGATGTGTATCACTAGTGGTATATGACTGTGATACTGATGTGTATCACTAGTGGTTTATGACTGTGATACTGATGTGTATCACTAGTGGTTTATGACTGTGATACTGATGTGTATCACTAGTGTTTTATGACTGTGATACTGATGTGTATCACTAGTGGTTTATGACTGGGATACTGATGTGTATCACCAGTGATCTATGACTGTAATACTGATATGTATCACTAGTGGTCTATGACTGTGATACTGATGTGTATCACTAGTGGTTTATGACTGTGATACTGATGTGTATCACTAGTGGTTTATGACTGTGATACTGATGTGTATCACTAGTGATCTATGACTGTGATACTGATATGTATCACTAGTGGTCTATGACTGTAATACTGATGTTATCTACTGTACCAGACCTTGCATACATTACCCTAAAAGGTCTCCTGAGTGCTCAGCTAGTTTGTCGCTTGTTTGGAAAGCTTTGAGAGTTTCTGTAGTGAATTGTTAGCCTAAACAGGATGAAACACTCTACTCTGTAGCATG
Source organism: Protopterus annectens (assembly GCF_019279795.1). NCBI lineage: Eukaryota > Metazoa > Chordata > Ceratodontiformes > Protopteridae > Protopterus > Protopterus annectens. Next base: position 1,166,778,931 of record NC_056737.1, on the reverse strand, counting down.
TGAAATGTTATCAAGATAGACTCTCTGCCCTACATTATAAATGTGCCTTAATCGCTACAGTTATTGCTTGCCTAGCTAGAAATAGATGTTCGTTCACTGCTCTTTGTTGTTTCGGCAGTAGCTGCATTGCTTGTAGGACAGGACATATGCTTTTATTAGTTCTAAGGTGTCCTTGGTTCAATACTGAGTGTTGCGTTTAGCATAAAGCAGACTCTCTGACCTAAGGGTGGATTATCTGATAGCCATTGCTTTGTATACTTAAATTGGATATGTACTTTTGTGAATATGACCTTACTCTAACCTATTCCAGTGCTTCTGTGGATCCCTAGTGATATCCGCATTGCTTACTGTACTTATTTCCTTGTTTCACTTGAAAGAAAGTTACTGTTTGTCATTTTTGCATTTAAGTTACCTGTAACACATTGCATTTAAGTTACCTGGCACTTGCTCACTAAAGCAATTATATAAGTCAGCACTAAAAAAATTAAAAGCACTACACCCTCACAAACTCCCCTTGAGTACCTTGGTCCCCAATAACCCTTTTTTTTCAATTATAAAGGAATTCCCAATACTATTCTAGCATGTCCAAAGGTCAGTTGTCAATCTCCTCTCCGGTCCAGCTGGTGAATCTGTGAATCTTGAGGCAATGTTACAACTGCCTCATGTACACAGACAACCCTCTCCTCCTCCCAACAAATTCCAACACATGTGAGAGATGCAACCATATAGCCATACTGGAGGCTAAGCTCTCTCAACTCAGTACTGGTGAAACCATTCAGGAGGAGAAGGAAACCACACTCACTACAATTCCAGCCTCACATAGACCTACCACGACAGCAAACCAAACACATAAACACACAAAAACATACTCGGAGGCTCTAAATAAAAATCTGCCTAAGCAGCAGAGACCTCCAAAGCAGACACCCAAGCAACCACTACCCCAAAACAAAACACGTGCAACACATAGCTCACAAAGCCAGTGTGCTGAACAGTCACAGCCCTTAAGGCTAAACAACACACCTGATACACTTGTAATAGGTGACTCTATAGTCAGGCACACTGACGTCCCGCTCACCAGGCTGAACAAGGAGAAGGTCACAGTGAACTGCCTGTTGGGCGCTAGGATTCGCCACATAACACAAGCACTCAGGTCACTCCAAGGCAAGTACAAATATGACTCAGTCATTGTCCATGCTAGTGTGAATGACCTGAGACATACCTCCCTGGACTACATGAAAAGAGACATAGAGGAGCTCTCTGAGCATGTAGCCCAGGCCGGTATGACCCTGACCTTGAGTAGCATCTTATCCTCACCAAGAATGATGCCACAATATGAAGACAAGATGATCAATTTCAACAATTGGCTTAAGTATTGGTGTCATTCAAAGGGGATCCAATGCCTGTCAGCCTGGGATGACATGCTCGACAAGCCACGATGCTTCGCTAGGGACGGCTTGCACCTGTCACCCCTGGGCTTTCGGATATTGGCAAAGGCTCTTGCTACCCTCATAGTGCCTTTTTTAGGTAAGGCGCAAAAGACAAACCCACCTCCATAGGTATCACAAGGGATAAGAAACTAAGAGTAATGCTACTCAACGCCAGAAGTCTAAACCTCAAGATGCACACACTCGAAACTCTCCTTAGCATGGAGAACATCGATATCTGTGCAGTAACAGAAACCTGGTTCAAGGCTCCCGAGAGCACCCCAGCACTACCAGGTTATACCTCATACCATGCTTTTCGGCCCCAAAACTTGGACCAAACCACAAAAGGAGGGGGAGTATCAATATTCGTCAAAGATACCCACCCCTCCAGGTTGGTGGCACAGCACGAAGCATCAGAGATTATCCATGTGCAACTAACAGTGGGTAAAACTGCCTTCCAGTTTATAGCCTGCTACAGACCACCCTCCCAAACCCAGGAACCCCACTCGGCCTTCCTGAGAACACTGGAAAATATGAAGGTCTCTCCAAACACCATTATATTGGGTGACTTCAACTATCCAAACATAGACTGGGAGCATTACTCTAGCTCCAACACCCTAGCCCAAAGGTTCCTAGAATTTATAAACTCAAATGCTATGGAACAACTTGTTACCACTCCCACAAGAGGGAAAAACATACTGGACCTGATCATCACCAACATGGTGACTCTATGCTCCAGACCAGAAGTGTATCCCTCATTGGTAAGATCAGACCATAAACTAATCTCACTGGATATTCACATCCCGACTCCACCCCCTGCCCTGAAAACCACAGTGAAAAACTTCTCTAAAGCAAATTTCACACTCCTCAAAACCGAGGTGGAATCCTTCAAAGCCCCCTGGCCTGTTTAAAATACGGCCCAGACCACAGAATCCTTTATAAACACATTCTATGAACACCTTCAGGAATGCATGGATCATGCAATCCCAAATAAAACCAAGACCCAATCCTCCAAAGGCAGGCGTCCTGTCTGGTGGACCCCAGCCATAAACAAACTATACAATAGAAGGAGGAAGCTACTACATGATAGAGCAAAATCCCAAAAAGGGAAGGCATCTCTGATCAGTATTAGCAAAAAACTACGGGCACTCATAAAATCGTCTAAGGCCAGCTTCGAGAGAAAAATTGCACAGGACACTAAGGATTATCACAAGGCTTTCTTTAGTTATGTTAGGAACCTGGGTGGGAATTCCCAGATATGCTCAGAATTAGTCCAAAATGACAAAAAATACACTGAACCCACAGACATTGCCAACATCCTAGCTGACAGGTTCAGCGCAAACTCCCCCCCCACCAAAAGGGCAAATATCTATCCCAGCAGAGTGCTGCCCCCTGACATCTCAGATGCTCAGGTAAGAGCTGCCCTCTCCAAAGCAAAAAACACAGTATCAATGGGACCAGACGGTGTCCCGGGCTGCATCCTACATGAACTCCAAGAAGAGCTAAACCAAAACATAAAACTACTGTTCAATCTCAGCCTTACTACAGGATATGTACCCAAAAAGTGGCGTACAGCAACAGTGGTCCCTCTCCACAAAGGTGGTGCCTCAACCGATCCTGGAAACTATCGCCCCATAAGCCTGACTAGCTTGGTCTGCAAAGCTATGGAAAGGATCATCATGGACCTCATAAATAAAGATATTGGGGACCTACAGACACTGGATCCTACCCAGTTCGGCTTTGTTAAGGGCAGATCCTGCCTCTTAAACCTGGTTGATTTCTTTATAGGTTCATAGGTTCATAGGTTCATACTAGGCTATCTGCCCGAGGGCATTTACAAGCCTAGCCCATCGTTTTGTGGCTTACGCCACCCCTTTAGTATGGGGAACTATACCCATTATTTTGCTGTGCCTCTGTCGAGCAGTGACACTGAGGTAATCCCTGGGGTATATCTGCGATCTCCCATCCATTGGTCAAGATTCCTCTTGAACAAGGCCAGCGAGGTGCTCTGCCTCACATGTACCGGGATTTTGTTCCACAGCATAGGGAGTCTTTGGGTGATGAATCTATCCCTCCAGCACGTCCTATTAATAGCCGTGTTGAGGTTTAAGTCTCCTGCCCTTGTGGCTCTGATGGATCTAGATTTTTTGAGGTGAAGCATATTCATCAAATCTGGGTTTGACATGGCCTTGTATGTTAGGCAAAGGTCACCTCTGAGCAAGCGGTGGCGACTGAATAGAGCTGGAGTTCTTTCAGTCTGGCAGCATAGGACAGATTTTTGAGACCCTTTATCCTTTTGGTGAGGAACTTTTGTGGCCTCTCCAGCTGCTGCAAGTGCCGGGTCAGATACATTCCGAATGGGGCATTGTACTCAATCATTGGTCTGATGAGTGATGAGTAAAGGGAGACTATGACCTCCCTTGATCTAGATGAGAATCCCTTCATGATAAGGTGGGCAATGTAGAAGGTATTCCTAACTACTTTAGCTACATGGGTGTCGAATGACAGAATACTATCAACCTGGGTCCCCAGGTCCCTGATAACTTCTTCTGTGCTCAGTGGATTGCCACCTATTTGGTAGCTAGGGGTAACCTTGTTTTTCCTGAAGGGTATGACTATGCATTTTTTGGCATTTAACTTTAGGCCGTGGCTCTGGCACCAGTTATCCGTTTATGTGAGACCCTTCTGAAGGATATCTGTGTCAGATGTGTTTTCTACTATGGCGCCCAGTTTGCAGTCATCTGCAAACTTTGTCAGCCATAACCCTCCTGTGTTTGCTTGTACTTCGGAAAAGTAGATGCCAAACAAGAGTGGGCCCAGGACTGAGCCCTGTGGGACACCACTTGTGACAGGCTTTGAGTCTGACATGGCGCCAGCAACTCTGACCCTGTGGGTTCTGTCACTCAGCCAGTTTGCAACCCATCTTGTGATGTATGGGTTAACATTTAAGCTGATGAGTTTTTCAATGATACCCGAGTGGGGTATTGTATCGAAGGCCTTAGCCAGATCGAGGTAGGCTGTATGGACTGCCTTTCCCTCATCAATGGCTTTGGTGACTGTTTGAAAAAGTCAACCAAGTTTAAAAGGCATGATCTGCCTTTGACAAAGCCAAACTGGGTTGGATCCAAAGTCTGCAAATTCCCTATGTCTTTATTTATGAGGTCCATTATGATCCTCTCCATGGCTTTGCAGATAAGGCTTGTCAAGCTAATGGGCGGTAATTTCCAGGGTCTGTGGAGGCACCGCCTTTGTGAAGTGGGACCACAGTTGCAGTGCGCCACTCCTGGGTGCGTATCCAGAGGTAAGACTTTGATTAAACAGCTGTCCTAGCTGTGGGTTTAATTCCTCATTGAGTTCGTGGAGCACACAGCCGGGGACACCATCAGGTCCCATGGATGCTGTGATTTTTGCTTTGGAGAGAGCAGTTCTCACTTGGGCGCTGGAGATGTTTGGGGGCAGCACTCGTTTGGTATAGATATCTCTCCTTTTGGGAGAAGTTTGCACTGAACCTGTCAGCCAGTATGTTGGCAATGTCTGTAGGATCAGTAATCTTCACATCATTTTGAACTAGTTCTGAGCATATCTGGGAGTTTCCTCCTAGGTTTCTAACATAGCTAAAGAAGGCCTTATGATTGTCTTTTGAGTCTTTAGCTATTTTTCTCTCGAAATTTGCTTTGGATGATTTTATGAGAGCTCTTAGTTTTTTACTTGTAGTGATCAAGGGTGTCTTACCTTTTAAGGATTTTGCTCTATCTTGTAGTAGCTTCCTCCTTTTGTTGTAGAGTTTGTTTATGGCTGGGGTCCACCAGACTGGACGCTTGCCTTTGGTACAAAGAGTCTTTGTTTTGCTTGGGATTGCCTTATCCATGCAGTCCTGCAGGTGCTGGTAGAAGGCATTTGTAAGTGATTCAGCGGCTTGAGTATTGTTTTCCGCGGCTCGGGGCCTTAAAGGAGACCACACTAGTCTTTAGAAGTGTGAAGTCGGCTTTTGAGAAGTTCTTTACTGTGGTCTTTTTATTTCAGGCGGGGCTGGGATGAGGACCTCCAGCGAGATTAGTTTGTGATCTGATCTCACCAGTGAGGGGTATACTTCCGGTGTTGAACATTGCGCTCCCATGTTCGTGATGATGAGATCAAGTATGTTATCTCCTCTTGTGGGGATGGTGACTAGTTGTTCCATGGCATTTGAGTTTATGAATTCCAGGAACTTTTGGGCTAGGGTGTTTGGGCTTGAGTAGTGTTCCCAGTCTATATTAGGGTAATTGAAGTCACCTAGTATGATAATGTTTGGTGATACATTTATCCCCTCTAGTGTTTTCAGGAAGGCCATGTGAGGTTCCTGAGTTTGTGAGGGTGGCCTGTAACATGCTACAATTTGCAGAGCAGTCTTGCCTATGGTTAATTGCACCTGGATGGTCTCCGATGCATCATGCGTTGCCACCAGTCTTGAGGTGTGGGTGTCCTTGATGAATATGGATACCCCCCTCCTTTCTTGGTATTGTCTGGATTTTGGGGCCGGAACGCATGATATGAGGTAAAACCTGATAGTGCTGGGGTGCTCTCAGGAGCCTTGAACCAGGTTTCTGTCACAGCACAGACATCGATGTTCTCGATACTGAGAAGGGCCTCGAGTGCGTGCATTTTGAGATTTAGACTTCTGGCATTGAGCAGCATTACCCTTAGTTTTTTTCCTTTTTTGTGTTCTAGGGTGGTAGGTTTAGAATTTGAGCCTTGCCTAAAAAACAGTTTGAAACAGTCACAAAGGCCTTTGACGAGGGGAAGGTGGTCCACACAGCCTACCTGGACCTCGCAAAAGCCTTCGATACAATACCCCACTCAGGCATTATAGATAAGCTCACCAGCTTAAATATAAACCCCTATGTCACTAGATGGGTTGCAAACTGGCCCAAGGACAGAACCCACATGGTTAGAATTGCTGGAGCCATGTCAGACTCCAAACCAGTTACAAGTGGCATCCCACAAGGCTCAGTCTTGGGACCTCTCTTGTTTGGTATATATTTCTCGGAGGTACAGGCCAACACGGAAGGACTGTGGCTGACCAGGTTCGCAGATGACTGCAAACCGGGTGCCATAATCGACTCTCCAGCCGACACAAGCATCCTCCAAAAAGGCCTCATAGAAACAGACAACTGGTGCCAGAGCCATGGCTTCAAGCTAAATGCCATAAAGTGTATAGTCATCCCCTTTGGCAAAAACAAAGTGCCCACAAATTACCACATAGGTGGTAATCCATTAAGTACAGAAGAAGTAATTACGGACCTGGGGACCCAAGTTGATAGCAATCTCTCATTTGACAACCACGTGGCCAAAGTGGTTAGAAAAACATTTTATATAGCCCATCTAATCATGAAGGGATTCACATCTAGATCAGGGGAGGTCATCGTGCCTCTTTACTCATCCCTCATCAGGCCCATAATTGAGTACAATGCCCCTTTTGGGATGTACCTTACCAGACACCTGCAGCAACTGGAAAGAACCCAAAAGTACCTCACCAAGAGGATCAAAGGGCTCAAACAGATGCTTTATGCTGCCCAGTTAAAGAAACTCCAGCTCTACTCAGTGGCATACCACCTGCTCAGAGGCGATCTGTGCCTGACGTATAAATCCATGTCCAACCCGGAATTAATGGACATGCTGCACCTCAGAAAATCCAAATCCCATCGAGCTATGCGCTCAAGAGACTGGAACCTCAGCACTGAAATAAATATGACATGCTGGAGTGACAGATTCATAACCCAGAGGCTCCCTTCACTCTGGAATAAAATCCCAGTCCAGGTTAGGCAGAGTCCCTCATTGACTCTCTTCAAGAGGAATCTTGATGAGTGGATGGGAGATCATAGGTTTACCCTGGGTATCACTTCTGTGTCACTGTTAGACAGAGGCACAGTATACTAACCTCGAAAAAGGGCATAGCAAAATTAATTTAAAATGGGTGGCAAAAGCCAAACACACTCTGGCTAGGCTTATAAATGCCCTAGGGCAGATAGCCTAGTATGAACCTATGAACCTATGAACCTATGAACCTATTATTGCCTGTACTAAACTTCTCTTCCCTCTGTATCCTGCTTTTTTTCCTCCTTAGCCTCCTGCTCGGCCTTTTTCTCAGCTGCATAAAACTCAGAGACTTAGCAATTAGCAGTCTACTGGCATTATGGGTCCCTTATCCTCTCAACCAAAACAAATGAAAGAAAAGTGTTAAAAAGTATGCTAACTGCTTCTTTCTGCTAATGTAACCACTTCTAATACATTGTGAGCTGCAACCCCCTGTGAGCACATTAACTTGGAATGCCAGCCATCCCTAAATTCCTTAGGCCTGCACAATTAGATCCCCATCTCTCTCTGCTAGTCATCCCAGCACCCCTAGACCTGGTTCAACAATCCAGGCTGTCATTACCACTTCAAAATTGTGTATTCTTAAATACCAGTTCCCCTGTTATTACTCTCTGTAAAGCAGCAACCTGACTGATTGTTCTTTTTTTTCTCTTACTAATGTGGTATCTGAGACCTGGGAGTAGCCCAGCTCCATTCGCCCTCACTACGCTCGGGCTCACTTCGCTCTCCTCCCACCCCCCATATCCTGTCTTTTATAGTTAAACCACCTACCAACCCCACCTCCCTAGCCACTCCCCTTCCTCATTCCTGGATTTATCTCCCTCCTAAACACTCCCAATCTTGTCTTTCAACACACTTTGACTCTTAATACATTACACCACTAATCTAATTCCCACACAGCCTTCCATCTCACACTCTCCTACTAACCTTATCCCCCACCTCTCTCATCTTTCCGTTTTACACCTGCCATTATACCTTTCAGACCCTTAGCCTGTCTCTTGCTACATCTCCTACTCCTTTTCTACACTCTCACCTCCTATCACTCACATTTAACACCACCACACACCCATCCAGCTAATACTGAAATAAATCCTTCTATAAAACCCCAGTAAAACTTCCCCATATGCTCATTCACCTTTCCTCTAAACATTTCCCAACCAGAAATTAGGTTACCTCCTTTCCTTACCCCTCTCTAAATGGAAAACTAAAGCACCTCCTACTCAAAATATTCCCCCTTCATAGATCACTACTTCTGACAGGTGATATTCATCCTAACCCTGGACCCTGCTCCACTCCTCCAACTGTAAATATTGACCCCCCCAAACCCTCCCAACTACACTCCTTTAAAAAATAGGTATCCCTCTACTCTCTGAATCTTAGAAGTGTACTTACCAAGGTTAGTGAATTCCATGCCTGGATGACCAATTACACCCCTGATATTATCAACCTAACAGAAATGTGGTTAAAACCACACAACCAAGACACTGATATCCTTCCACCTGGGTATAAAATCCTAAGATTAGATAGACAAAATAAAAAGGGTGGCGGAGTGGCCATTGTCTATTCTGACCATCTCACCCCTTAAGCCAAAACAAACTCACTCCATCCTTCTCACCAGCTGAACTTCTACTGACCAATTTTAAACTCAACAGCTACACTACAATTACTGTTGTATCTGTTTACATCCCTCTACTATCCTGGAAAACATTATCTCCCACCTCTCTCAAACCATCCATAATGAAACTATCCTCTTTGGGGATGTAAATATTGACTGGCTTTCACTTCAAGCACTCAGCCCAACTTATTTTATCAACTTGCATGGCTTTGTGCAACTAATCTCCACACCCACTCATATCAACAAATCTCATCTTCCCAGCACTCTCCTAGATTGGATCTTAGTCTCCCAACCCCAGAAATACCAAAATCCTGAGACCCTACCCAATGCCATCAGTGATCACTCCCCTGTAAGAGTCATCAGATATACTCCTCACTTTACCAGGCTTCACAAGTACATAACCTCCAGCAAACTTTCCACCTTATGCCCAGAGACCTTCAAAGCCCATCTCTCCAGAGTTAACTGGTCTCATCTGACCACTCTCTCCCTTGATGAAGCTGTCCATTCATTCAACTCTACCCTCCTAAACATCCTAAACACTCTTGGTCCTCTCTGTACAGTCAAAATCAAATCTTAAACATCTCCTTGGCTAATTAATCCTACCTGTACCATAATGAAAAATAGAGACAGGATGTGGAAATTATGGATAAAAACAAAATTCCAACAAACTTACAAAACTATAAGCAACTTAGAAACCAGTTCAAAAAACATATTCACAAAGACAAAAAGGCTTCTCCACCAAACCTCCACCTACCCGGATGTCAGACCCCAAAAAATTCTGGAACTATCTAAGCCTCTTTAAAAAAGGCCTCAAACAGTATTTTAAAATGCACTGGCTCTGTCCATGCACCAAACCTGATTAACCTCCATAACTACTCCCTAACTTAACAGTACTGCATGCACTTCTTGCCACAAATGCTTGCTGTGACCTTCTTGGTTTCTACATTACTTTGTAAATAATAATTGTTGCTGTAATCCACCTGTTTTATATTTTATATTCTATTACACACTGTTAAAACTGTGAATCCCTCTTGAGGGTCACACCTTACAGACTTTGTAATATGCTTGGCATGTATGTATGTTTTTTTATCTGTGTAATTGGAGCGTTTCTCCCCTATTAAAATTGTAAATTCCTCTTGAATGCCACACCTTACAGACTTTGTAATACCCTTGGCATGTATGTATGCTTTTAAATGTGTAATTGGAGCTTTTCTCCCCGGGCCTCCTCTGAAAATGGACATGTATCTAGTCGGACTATCCTGGTCAACAAATGTAAAATAAAAATAAATAAACTCTCTCAATCACATTTTGCATCTAGGAAACCATACCTCCCCTAATCCCTGCCCAAACAACACACCAGAAGAAACTGCTGGCTTTTTCAGCACCCACTTTATCGAATCTATAACTAAGATGATTAACTCTCTCCCATCCACAAACAATTCTAACAACTTCTCATATTCCACTTTTTTACCTAATCCCCCTAACTCTTTCACCCTCAAAACAGTACCTACTAGCTACATAAAATCTTTACTCTTAAAACTTAAACCATGCTCTCCTTCTGAGGACAAATGACCCCCTTATTTCCTGCAGATAGCTGCAGAATCCCTTGCTTTCCCTGTATTTATCCTAATCAATCACTCCATTTCCGAATTGTAGGTCCCCTCCTTATGGAAAAAATCTTACACCCTACCTATGCACATCCTACTCAAAATATTCCCCCTTCATAGATCACTACTTCTTACAGGTGATATTCCTCCTAACCCTGGACCCTACTCCACCCCCCCAACTGTAAATATTGACCCCCAAACCCTCCCAACTACACTCCTTTAAAAATTAGGTATCCCTCTACTCTCTGAATCTTAGAAGTGTACTTAACAAGGTTAGTGAGTTCTATGCCTGGATGACCAATTGCACCCCTGATGTTATCACCCTAACAGAAATGTGGTTAAAACCACACAACCAAGACACTGATATCCTCCTGCCTGGATATAAAAATCCTAAGATTAGATGGACGAAACAAAAAAGGTGGAGGAGTGGCCATTGTCTAATCTGACCATCTTACCCCTTAAACCCAAACAAACTCACTCCGTCCTTCTCACCAGCTGAACTTCTATTGACAAATTTTAAACAACAGCTACACTAGAATTACTGTTGTAGCTGTTTACATCCCTCCCGGTGACAACATTACCATCCTGGAAAACCTTCTTCCCCACCTCTCTCAAACCATCCATAATGAAACCATCCTCCTTGGGGATGTAAATATTGACTGGCTTTCACTTCAAGCACCCAGCCCAATTTCTTTCATCAGCTTGCATGGCTTTGTGCAACTAATCTCCACACCCACTCATATCAACAAATCTCATCTCCCCAGCACTCTTCTAGATTGTATCTTAGTCTCCCACCCCCAGAAATACCAAAATCCTGAGACCCTACCCAATACCATCAGTGATCACTCCCCTGTAAGAGTCATCAGATATACTCCTCACTTTACCAGGCTTCACAAGTACATAACCTCCCGCAAACTTTCCAACTTCTGCCCAGAGACCTTCAAAGACCATCTCTCCAGAGTTAACTTGTCTCATCTGATCACTCTAAACCCCTTGATGAAGCTGTCCATTCATTCAACTCTACCCTCCTAAACATCCTAAACACTCTTGGTCCTCTCCGTACAATCAGAATCAAATCTTAAACATCTCTTTGTCTAATTAATCCTACCTGTACCCTAATGAAAAATAGAGACAGGATGTGGAAATTATGGATTAAAAACAAAATTCCAACAAACTTACAAAACTATAAGCTACTCAGAAACCATATTCACAAAGACAAAAAGGTTTCTTCACTAAACTTCCACCTACCCGGATGTCAGACCACAAAAAATTCTGGAACTCTCTAAGCCTCTTTAAAAAAGGCCTCAAACAGTATTTTAAAATGCACTGGCTCTGTCCATGCACCAAACCTGATTAACCTCCATAACTACTCCCTAACTTAACAGTACTGTATGCACGTCTTGCCACAAATGCTTGCTGTGACCTTCTTGGTTTCTACATTACTTTGTAAATAATAATTGTTGCTGTAATCCACCTGTTTTATATTTTATATTCTATTACACACTGTTAAAACTGTGAATCCCTCTTGAGGGTCACACCTTACAGACTTTGTAATATGCTTGGCATGTATGTATGTTTTTTTATCTGTGTAATTGGAGCGTTTCTCCCCTATTAAAATTGTAAATTCCTATTGAATGCCACACCTTACAGACTTTGTAATACCCTTGGCATGTATGTATGCTTTTATCTGCGTAGTTGGAGCTTTTCTCCCCGGGCCTCCTCTGAAAATGGACATGTATCTAGTCGGACTATCCTGGTCAACAAATGTAAAATAAAAATAAATAAACTCTATCAATCACATTTTGCATCTAGGAAACCTTGTTTCCCCTATTCTCTGCCCAAACAACACACCAGAAGAAACTGCTGGCTTTTTCAGCACCCACTTTATCGAATCTATAACTTAGATGATTAACTCTCTCCCATCCACAAACAATGCTAACAACTTCTCAAATTCCACTTTTTCACCTAATCCCCCTAACCCTTTCACCCTCAAAACAATACCTACTAGCTACATAAAATCTTTACTCTTAAAACTTAAACCATGCTCTCCTTCTGAGGACAAACTACCCCCCCTCCATTTCCTGCAGATAGCTGCAGAATCCCTTGCTTTCCCTGTATCTATCCTAATCAATCGCTCCATCTCCAAATCGTATGTCCCCTCCTTATGGAAAAAATCTTACACCCTACCTATGCATAAAGGAGGAAACTCCAGACATCTCTAATTTCAGTCCAAACGCAATCTTGTTTCTCCTCTCAAAAATATTGGAAAAATGCATCCACAAGCAAGTTATGCAATACCTACTCTATAAAAACCTACTGACACCTACACAACATGGCTTTCACCCCAAACATAGCACTATAATCGCACTAATATCTTTTGTTAATACTGTATCTCTTCTTTTTTTTTTTTCAATAATATTTTTTATTGTTTTTCTTTTTTTTTTTGTTCATTACAGAGCATTTGTTCAAAAGGTATACTATTGATGATCTAACAGAAATTCTAACAATATTCTTACAACATATTTACATTATTTACATGAATGCTTCCATATTCTCTCTTAAGAGTAAAAAGAAGAAAAAAAAAAAAAAGAAAAAAAAAATATATCTATATGTTATTTTCTCCAGGGTTAATATCTTGTAAAAGTGTAGTTTCAAATATTGTTATGTTTTGTATTGTGTATATTGAAGAGGTAGTTCAGGTTCTATGTTTTATGTCAGTATAATATTAAATATTTGTTCCCATGTTTTCAAGTTGTAGGGCTTTTTGTTTTGTTTATTTAATATGTATTTGTGGGCTAAGATGTGCTTTATCGCTAAGGTCCTAAAGTTTTCCCATGATGTTTTAGATGGGGTCAGCCAGTTAGTAGCTATGTAAAGTTTCATTAGCATAAAAATATTTATTAGGATGATAATTTGGGTTTTAGATAGGTTATTTGGGGGGATATGTAATACCATAAATTCCCAAGTAAGCGTTGTTGTTTGATATCCCATCTTTTGGAGTTGTATTTTCAGTGAGTTCCAAAGTTTATATATACATTTACAGCTCCAGAACATATGCAAAAGGTCAGCAGTTTCATCTTTGCAATGTGGGCACTTTGGAGAATTTGTAGGGTTAAATTTATGCAGGCTAAGGCGTGGGTAGTAAGCATCATTGTAAATCATGAGTTGGGTGAATGATAGCTTTTGCAGGGAAATGGATTTTGTCGTTAAATTAATTGCCTGTGCTATTTTGTTTTCTTCCACTAGTGGCAATTTTTCTTTCCAGTATTTGGCTGAGTAGCTGGTTTTGATATTTGATTTATTTTATCAATTTGTATGAGTATGTTATAAATTTGGTGTTTTGGTAAAGGGCTTGCCATAGTAATATACAATTTGTTAATTCCTCTTTAATGATGTTTAGATTTTTAAAGTAATTTGTAGATATTTCTTTGATCTGTCTCAAGATCAATAGATAAGATTTGGGAAGACCCAGTTGTTGTCTTAATTCATGAGCCGAACAATTTATGTATGGATATATATCTTGTAATGATAAGTTTATTATAAGTGGGAATCTTTTCAGGTCTATTAGTTGGTTATTAATTTTCAAGTTAGGATTTTTATGGAATGGTTGTAGAATCATGATGTATTGATAAAGATTTACTGATCTAAAGAGATTTTGCATTAATTTTATATAATTTTTGATGGGTTCCATTATATTATATGTTTTAGTGTTGTCTCTGTTTAAAAAGGGCAATGATTTGGGATTAATATTCAGATTTTTAATATATTTAAAACATATCTTTAACCAGTGTGGGGACCAATTATTGCTTTGCGTATCATAGGTTGCAATTCTTAGAGTTCTATTTGCATTTATGATTAAGTAGTAAGTCTCAAAATTAGGTAGATCTAGCCCACCTTTGTTTTTCAGGGTCATCAGTTTATCATAAGATATTCTACTTTTTTTTGGTTCCCAAATAAATTTGGTGAATTCCGTGTGTATTTGTTTAAAAAAATTCTTGGGTATTAGCAACTGTGCAGACCTGAAAATGTATAACAGTCTAGGCAAGACATTCATTTTAATAATTGAAACTTTTGCTAGTGGTGGTAGTTTCAAATTTTTCCATCTTTTTAGATCGGCTAAGATGTGTTCCCAATTTTGTTTAATATTATTGAGATAAAAGTCTTTATTATCTGTAGAGTACGTAATTCCTAAGTATTTGACCTTTTCTTCAGCTTTTAGTTGGCCTATCAATGGTAAAAGTGAAAAAGGTTTTGGAGTTCTTAAAGGGAATATGCTGGTTTTTTTGAGGTTTATTTTATAGTTTGATATTAATGCAAAGTCTTCAATGGCAGATAATATTTTTTCAGTGTCTGAGATAGGTGTTGTACAGTATATGTTAAGGTCATCTGCGAAAGCTGATAAGGTGATTTTGGTACCATAAATTATTGGGGCATTATGATATATCTTTTGTTTTATGTATAGGAATAGGGGTTCTAGGTACATGTTAAATAATAGGGGTGATAGAGGGCATCCTTGTCGGGTACCATTTCTGATTTGAATTCTTTTGGAGCATGTTTTATTTATATATAATGTTGTATACGGGTTATTGTATAATGTTTGTAGAGTTAGAATGAATTTTTGGAGTATATTAAAGTAGGGTAAGATCTGTAGTAAAAATTTTATATTAACTCTATCAAAGGCCTTTTGTGCATCTATAATGAGTGCGTACATGTTTAGTTTCTTTTGGTTAGCAAATGAAATTAGTGTATGTAGTGTTAAATATTATCACTGGTTTGTCTGGATGCCAAAAAGCCAGACTGTTCATTGGATATAATTATGTTCGATATTTTCTTCAGTCTACTGGCCAGAATAGATGTCAGAATTTTAGTATCTATATTTAGAAGGGATATAGGTCTGTAGTTGTCCGGGTTCTGAGGATCTGATTTTTCTTTGGGAATAAAAATTGTTTTGGATGCATTAAAATGTATATCATTAATCGTATTATTTATTATATAATTTAAAATGTGTGATAGAATTTGAGCAATAATAAGGTAGAATGTTTTATAAAATTCCGCTATAAGGCCATCAGGACCAGGAGCTTTATGTGGTTTTAGTTTTTTAATTGTAGTTGTTATTTCTTCAACAGATATAGGTTTTATTAGGTCTTTTTGTAGTTTTTCATCAATTTTCGGAAAGTTAAGTTTTTGTAGGAAGTCATAATTATTTTCATATGTGGATAAGTTTTTTTGTTCTCCATAGACTTGTAAGTATATCATTTCAAATGTGTTAATAATATCTTCAGTTCTTGTAAAGGATTTATTCTTATAGCAAATATCGTGGATTTGGGAGGGGGTTTTAGACTGGTTAATAATTCTTGCTAGTGCTCGTGACGGAATTTGTATATGGTTCGCATATTTTGCAAGTATTTTAGTTTCTTGAAATGATAATCTATTATTTTGGATTAAGAAAAGTTCTTTCTGACATTTTAATAGTTCTAATTCAGTTTGTGTGTTATGATTTTTCATTAAATATTGGTCTAATGATTTGATTTTACTCTCTAGTAGCTGTTCTTCTCTGTGTTGGATTTTTTGATAATATGAAGCTTTTTGGACGAAGATACCTCTTATCTGGGCCTTAGTTGCTGCCCATTCAATATCTGGTGGGTATTGCTGTTTTATTATCTTGATTAATGAGTTTTTAAGTATGTCCTGTATATGGTGTGTTGGTTCTAGAGTCTTTGAGAATTTTTAATGTGATTTTAGAATGGTCTGATAGGTAGCGGGCATGTATATCTACTGTTGGATCAAGATTGGTTAGTGTTTCTGAGATTAGAAAGAAGTCTATTCTTGACCACATTTTGTGACAGTTGGAGTAAAACGTATAGTCATTTGGGGTATGAGTTTTGTTACCATATTTAAAGGGATCATATAACCTAAAGTCATATTTAAGTTCGCTTAATGTTAATACTGCTTGGTTATTACATGATCTTTGTGTGCTTGATTTATCCTGTTTAGGGTTTTGATAAGCATTCCAGTCCCCCCTATGATTATGTAATGATTATTATATTTATTTAAGATAGGATATAATGAAGCGAAGAAGGAATGTTGATTATAACAGGGTGCATCTATATTGAGAAGAATAATGGGCTTATCATAATGGATAGTTGATAAGATCACATAGCACCATCTACCTTCTTTATCTGTTCTGGGCTCTATAATTTTGTCTTGATATTGGTCCTTAATGATAATCGCAACTCCAGCACTATTGGTTTTGCCTTCAGAGGCTATTATTTCTCTTATCCATTTTTTCTTTTTTATTTCTGACCATTGGTCATTGGTTAAGTGAGTTTCTTGGAGTAGTATAAAACAAGCCTTAGCCTGCAGAAATAGATGAAGAAAGAGTTTCCTTTTTTTGAAGCCCTTTAATGTTCCATAAATCTATTTCCCACATTCATATAGCTTTATTTTGTATAGGTAGTGTTGAAATATGGGTGGATTTTTTGAGTTATGTCGAGTTCTTATCTGGGGTATGTTATGAAAGCATTCTATAATTCCTGTCCCTTCCCAGTGCCTACCCACTAATACCCTGGACCAGGAACTTAACAGGACCTGACAATAACTTGTATTTGTATTTTTCTGTATCCATGTTAAATATATGTCTTGTATATTAGTATATGAGAGGTAAAAGGAATATGGTGGTCCTGAATAACCTAAAAGTATTTGTACAAAGTCTATCCCACTCATTCAACAGCAAACACTGCTTTGAGACCCACACCTCTTCTTGTTAGGTTTATTTATATGATTTCAAAGTTTTGTGCAATCATAAGCACCAGTACTAATTACTACTAAAGGCAGTAGACATCTATTTACACAGCTTAACATAAATGTTATTTAAGAGAATGGTGCCTATATCTTTTTTTTTTTCCTCAATTTCGTTTAATAACGATGTACATAAAATATGTAACTTCCTTATCTATCCTTAGTTTGTGGGTGGTCGCTCCACCTCCTCTAGGTCTAATTCTTCCTTTGTGATTGTAACTTAAGTCCCTTGTACGTATTGGTCGAGTTATTAGCTTCAAGTGAACCTCAACTTTTAGAACTACCATTTTTACTATTTTTGCCCTGTGGTTTTAAGTTCTTAGGTAGGTAGCGTTATATTACAGGGGATTTGGGGCAATTTCGCTCTATCCAAGTATATGTCATATCACATATATTAGCTTTGGAAAAAGCTTCCTGACTCCTGGAGAAAACAATGTAAATATTAACAGTTCCGGCTTATGTAAGTAACTAGACATAAACATCAATGTTTAGGTACTCAGATGGTTATCAAATTTAGAAGCTACACGACTACTAGTTAGTAGTCCATTATTTGATACAATAAGCTATATTAACATCTTTTAACATTCTTGAAGGAAGGCAAAGAACCAACTCACCCTAGCAATTATCATTCCATCTACTTGTTACTGTTAGAGACAAAAATTATCTGAGTTAACAAAGGTGTAACCTATGCATGCTTCTTTACCAACTCAGGCTAATGCAACATTAAAGTTGTGAAGATATGTGATATATATTTAGGTTTATGAATCCTCTGAGTTGAAGCTTTACAATGACGCTAATTGTATACTTGTCAATTGGATTTGTAATAGTAAGGAAGGTAAATGCTCACTGGTTGTCTAGTATTTTGTTGTATACATATTAGATAGATTTAAAAATATTTAGCTCTTATGTTTATGTATTTCAGGTCTGTGTAGTTGTTTAGCTGTAGTTTGTAGTATTAATATATAGTGTTTTGATATCTGGTTGCATGTTAAATGTATAATTTTTACCAATTTTCTGTATAGCTTGTATGTGTGCATAAATATTTGTAGATGTTTAAACTTACAGTTCCTTTTAGGCTTCCCTTTGGGCTTCCATCCAGCTAAGCCGATTGCTTAGCTTCGTGAAGGGGGACTTCTATTGCGATCGGACTTCCGGATGCGCTACCTCTTTAAAGTTGCTTCTAAGGCTTCAGACGCATTTTCGGTTCCTCTCATGGGAAAGGCAGCTTTGCGCAAGGGATGTACGCTTCCTGTTAGAGTTTTCGCGCCTTGTAGAGTCAGGAAAAGGGTCGCGCCAGTCCCACAATATGGCCTAGTGCAGGGTAGATGCCAGATATAAGGAGAAATAGATCCTCAGCTGTTGGTGGAAGGTGAATCCGACCTCGTAGTTCAGTTGAGTGCAACGGGACTTGAATCTAGTTCTCTGAAGCTGGAATGGATTTAAACACTGACATGAAGGTAAGTTTTGCTTCTTTCTTGTTGGAAACTGCATATTTCACCCCATCGACTGAAAATAATAAGGTATTTGGGTACTTAATTTGGAATTTTTGTTGTTTTTCAATCAGAAATCTGCAATAAGGTGTTAGAAGCTGTCTGGCTTGCCTAATTTGTAGGGGCAGGTCTTGGGCCAGGGATATTCTGTTGTTGTTCCATATTAATGATCCTCCATTTTTCTTTACTGTTAATAATATTTTATTCACATCTAGAAAGTTGAGGAGTTTGGTGTAGACAGGTCTTGGACTGTTTGATGCTTGAGATTCTCTTAGAGCTCTATGGGCTCTTTCTATTGTTATTTGATGTGCAGCTTTTGGGTCTTTGAGTAGAGTTGCAAGTATTTGTATGATAGATGGGATCAAATCATAGTGTTGTATATTTTCTGGCATGCCTCTGATGATTATATTATTTCTTCTAGACCTTGCCTCAAGATCAATGATTTTAGCTTGCATATTTTGAATGTCTCTTTCATGTGAGTCACATTTTTTGGTAAGCAGGGCTATTCTGTCTTGATTCTCTATGATTTTAGCTTCAGATTTGTCCATTCTCCCCATAATTTGATTGAAGGAAGTACCAAAGGATTGTACTTGAGTAGATAATTATGTTATAGCTTCTTGGATAGGTGATAAGGCTGCTTTAATATCTTCCAGGTTTGCCATTTGGTCTGTTTTATTTTTATTTCCAGGTTTTCCAGATTCTTGTTGTTTTGTTATTTTCTGCCTTTTATAGGTTAAATCTTTCTCAGGTGACATAAGTTCTGAAAGTTTGATTTTAGTTGTTGTAGTCTCCATCGCTTTATCATCTTTTGACATTTTGTATAGTCACAGGTAAAAGTTAAACAAAACTTCTGGTTTATATTCAGATGGTTATGAGGGAAGTTTTCTGAGCACACGGCTTCTTTCTTTGAGACTTATTACCGGTCCAGGTAATCTGTTGTAATCTTGATAGATTTGCTAGTATTTTTGGTTCAGGTATCTTTTCTGTGTTTCTGGATAATAAGTAGAGTTTTTGGATCAGCAGATTGTTATTAAATAAGTACTGGTATATCTTCTAGGTTGAGTTTTTCTCTGGGTATTTGAGGAGCTGCAGGTTAACAGTGTTTACTGAACGGCGGCCATCTTTGAATGTTAATACCATATCTCTTCTCTTGCTCGTGATAACAAAAAAACTGGTCTCCTACCTATTCCTGGACCTCTCCAAGGCCTTTGGTACAGTCTCCCATCCTCTTCTTTTGCCAAACTGTCAGACCTTAATTTCTATCCTTCTACTCTTTCCTGGTTTTCTAGCTACCTCTCTAATTGCCTGCAATCAGTCAAATGGCTCTCTGCTTTATCCCCTCCCCTCCCTGTGAAAATGGGAGTCCCCCAAGGATCTATCCTTGGCCCACTACTCTTTAATATTTTCACTAATTCACTACATAGCTCTTGTCCCCAGTCATCCCTTATACAATATGCTGAAGACTCCACTGTCATCAACATTGCAGGCACTCCCTCAGACCTCTACTCCTCCACCCAATCATCCTTTAACTCCATTGAATCCTGGCTTCAAGACAACAAACTAATTCGAAACCCTAAGAAAACCAAGCTCTTACTCTTTCTCCCCAAAAACCTCAATAATCTCATATCTACTTTTACTATACTGTCTAGCAACAACACATCTATCACAGTCAAATCCAGCACAAAACCGCTAGGAGTCACAATCAATGACCAACTTAAGTTTGATTTACATGTGTCTAATTGTATTAAAAAGACACAGCAAAAACTGGGACTCCTTTACCACAACAAAAAATACTTAACTAGTAAGGCAAAAATAACTCTCTCACATGCATACCTTCTTCCTAGTCTATTGTATAGCTGTCACATTCTTACTAATCTTAACTCCTCACTCCTAAATAAAACTCGAATCAACCTACATTAAGGTGGCTAGATCTGCAGCAAACTATACTTATAAGTCTCACCACTGTCTTTCTCTAAAACAAGTAGACTTGCTAGAATTACCCCACCAGATCATCCTCTCTCAACTTCAAATTATTCACTCAATCCTATACCAGCACTCTTTCAGTCCCAGCCTTACTCCTATAATCTCTAAATACTGCCCAGCTAGGCCTCTGCATAGCTCTGGCCAAGACCTGCTACAAATACATAAACCCAAGACCAAAACTGGTGGTGACCTCTACAATTATAACCCTGCCTTATCATGGAATAAACATCCCTTTGAACTTAGATCCCTTAAACACCCCAGTCAATTCAGAACAGCCACTAGGGAATACCTAAAAATTAGATGGTCTTGCCACTGCACACATCCACCCTAAACTACATTCCCATGCATCAAAAACTACTATTCCCTCCCCCCCTACATACACTCTCCCCTTGCATAATTTCTCACTTGCCCTCTTTTTCCTGCACAATCTGACTAGAACTGTTACTTGAGGAACCTAAAATCTTATCTCCATTCTATCAACCTCCTTTACTCATCTCTCTTCATCTTAATTCTCCCCCTATTCTCTCTCCTATTTTTATTCATATACTACCCAAACTTGTCCACAAACTTTGTATGTAACAGTGGTATTGAATTATGTATTTCACCCCTTGGTTTAATACCTTTTATTCTTGCCACAGCCTCATTGTCAACTACTATTGTAAAACTATACTCACATTGTGTGTTAGTACTGAATACTTACTGTTTTTTGCATTTAACCCAATCTCGTATATAATTAAATTGTATCTCACTGTGGAGCTTTTCTCCACGGGTCTCCATTGAAAATGGGCCACTAGGCTCAGTCAGACTAACCCAGTCAACAAACATAAAATAAAATAAAATAAATAAATAAATACCAGGATTTGTAGGCAGAAATGAGAGCAATGTGGAAGAAAGATACCTAGACAGTTCTAGTAGTAGTAGGAGCAACGGGTTTATAAAAATGAATTTACAATCGTACTTCGATATGTTACCGATACACAAACTGTAACTGCTTGTGAATTGAAGAAGGAGTCATTGCTGGGCACATTGCAGGTGCTACAAAGAGCATTTCTGGCTAACATGAAAGATTGAAATAACACTAATTTCATGAACTTTAATCATACTTTGACTTAGGAATGGGCTCCATTCCTGTCATGGTATTAGAAACCCAAAGGGTTTGGAGAAATTAAAAAAGGAAATGCTAGAAGTTATAACAAACCTACTGACTGAAAAATTCATCTCAGACTTTATCCCCCCCCCAACCCTTCCCTCAGGAAATACCATTAAATATAACTCCTCCTGCTATTACTAGGAAGTAGGTCCTTAATGTTCTTTTTAAGGCCAAGAGCACTGCATCAATGGGCCAAGATAATATTCCAGCATGCCTTCTAAATAGCATGAAATATGACCTATTAGGCCATCTGGAATTTTATTGTAGCCTCCAAACAGGCTTCATGCCATATGAATGGAGAACAGCAATAGTCATTCTTCTGCCCAAAGTTGGGCCATCTACAGACCCTGTAAAATATAGACCCATAAGTCTTATTAGTCTTATATGTAAAGCCATGGAAAGAATTATCATGGAGATGATCAATAGAGATATAGTAAACCTCCAGACAGTGGACTCAACCCAGTTTGATTTCATCAAGGGCAAGTCATGCCTACTCAACTTGGTGGACTTCTTTGAGAAGGTCACCAAAGCAATGGATGAGGGAAAAATGGATCACACTGCCTACCTTGACCTGGCCAAGGCATCTGACACAATACCCCACTTGGGCATTGTTGACAAACTCATGAGGTTAAGTACAAATCCATATGTAACTCGGTGGATAGCCAACTGGCTCAGAGACAGGACTGAGGAAGTTAGAATTGGGGAGTCTGTCTCTACAAAGAGGCCAGTCACAAGTGGAGTCCATCAGGGATTAGTCCTTGGATCTCTCCTTTTTGGCATTTACTTATCAGAAGTCAAGGCCAATGTCAGTGGTCTTTGGCTGACTAAATTTGCAGATTATTGCAAATTAGGAGCTGTCATTGAATCTCACACTGACACAAATGTTCTCCAGGAGGGGCTGACACAGACAAACAACTGTTGTCAGAGCCATGGACTAAAAGTAAAAGCCAAGAAGTGCATAATAGTATCCTTTGGGAAGTCATCCACCCCTGGTAGCTATCATACTGACAACAAACTCTTTAGAGTTGACCGAGTAGTCAGGGACTTAGGAACACACATAGACAGTAATCTAGCCTTTGACCATCATGTGTCTAAAGCAGTGAGGAAATCATTCTATACTGTGCAACTTATAAACAAAGGTATAGCATCTAGGTCTAAGGAAGTCATTGCTCCACTGTATTTGGCATTCATCACACCTATCATTGAGTACAATGCCCCCTTTGATATGTACCTAACCAGGCACATCCAACATATGGAATGTCCACAGAGTTTCCTTACTAAAAGAATACAGGGCTTAAGTAAAATGTCCTGTTCAGACCACCTCAAGATGCTATCCCAGTATTCTGTCTCTTACAGACTGTTGATGGGAGATCTATGCCTGGCATACAGGGCATTGTCAGACCACACTCTGATGGACCTCCTGCATATCCACAAAACAAACTGCATCAGAATTACCCATTCTAAAGACTTAGACCTTTCCTGTGATATAAATAGGACCTGCTGGAGAGACAGGTATGTATCCCGGGACTACCCCATCTATGGAACAGGCTCTCCATCCATGTGAAGCAGAGTTCCTCCCTAATCCAATTCAAGTGCAACTTGGACAGTAGGATGGGGAGCAAGAAATTCATCCCTGGCTTGGCATCTATGTCTTTAATGAACACAAGTAACCTGTAAATGGCTCATCTTCCAGGCCCCTGCTTGCAGATGTTTTATTTCCCAAGCCCCTGATTACACTTATCAAGGCTACCAGAACTTGTCAGAGATTTGGGATGCATGGCTAGGCTTAAAAAGCCCCTTGTGGTCATTACCCAAGTAAATGCCTATGAACCTATAAAAAGGATATTGAGGGACAGTTAGCTTCTTGCAGAAACATACATCATAGGATCATAGGATCATAGGAGGTTACTAGGCTATTGGCCCTGAGGTCTTTATAAGCCTAGCCAAGAGTTTAGACCATGTTTAGACAAATTAGCACCAGATGCCCCTGTCCAGCAGGGACACGAGTGGAATCCCAGGGGTATATTTTCTGTTTCCCATCCACTTATCCAGGTTATGCTTAAAAAGGGGTAAAGAGGTACTCTGCTTGATGTGGAGAGGGAGTCTATTCCATAGATGGGGGGAGTCTCAGGGACACAAATCTGTCTCGCCAACAAGTCTTGTTGATGTCACAGACCAGGTTGAGGCCGCTCATGCGGTTACTCGAGTGGAGCTTGACTTGCGAATATGCAGCAGTCCCATCAAGGTGGGGTCCATGATCACCTTGCATGCCAGACAGAGATCACCTCTGAGGAGTCTGTGTTTAACAGAATAGAGGGATAGGACTTTTAACCTATGTATGGTACATGTTTGAGGCCCTGGATTCTTCTGATGAGGAACCTCTGTGGTCTCTCCAGCTGCTGCATCTGCTTTGCGAGGTACATGCCAAAAGGGGCATAGTACTCAATAATGGGTGCTATAAGGGAAAAATACAGGGATGTTATGACCTCCTTGTCTGTGGATGAGATACCCTTACATATGAGGTGAGCCTTGTAGAAGGCTTTTCATACAACGGAAGCAATATGGTGGTCAAAAGTCAGGTTGCTATCAACCTGGGTGCCCAAATCCCTCACCACTGATTGTGTGCTTAGGACATTATTAATGTGATAATTTGTGAGGACATCACTCTTTGCAAAGGGGATGATGATGCATTTTTTTGGTATTCAGCTTGAGACCATGTTTCTGGCAATAGTCATTTGTCTGAGTGAGACCCTCTTGGAGAATGTCCACATCCCTAGGGGAATTGATGACAAAACCCAGCTTGCAGTCATCTGCAAATGTGGTCAACCATAGCCAACTGGTTTTGGCCTGCACCTCAGAGAAGTATATCTCAAATAAGAGATGCCCCAAGACCGAACTCTGGGGTACACCACTTGTTATGGGTCTACTGCTTGAGGTGGCTTCCCCTATTTTGACTACATAGGTTCTATCAGTGAGCCAGTTTGCTACCCATCTGGTAACATATGGATTGATGCCTAGTTGAGAGAGTTTATCCATTATGCCCGAGCGGGAAATAGTGTCACAGGCTTTGGCCAGGTGAAGGAAGGTGGTGTGCACCATCTTCCACTCGTCCATGGCTTTGGTGACTGTCTTAAAGTTGACCAGATTTACCAGACATGACCTCACCTTGATGAAGCCAAACTGTGTGGGATCAAGAGTTTGGAGGTTGCCAGTGTCCTTGTTAATGAGGTCCATGATAATCCATTCCATGGCCTTGCAGATCAGGCTAGTTAGGCTGATGGGTCTATAATTTTCTGGATCGGTGGATGCTCCATGTTTGTGTAAAGAGATGACAGTGACTGTCCTTCCCTCAGCTGGGATGAAGCCGGTACTCAGGCTTTGGTTGAATAGGGTGCCTAATGTTGCTGCATGTTCCTGCCTGAGTTCATGTAGGATGCAGCCTGGGATGTTATCAGGTCCCATGGAGGCTGTATTTATTGCCTTTGAGAGAACAGTGATGGCCTGTTCCCTAGATATAAGGGGAAGAGGCAGGTACTGGTGATGTCCTGATTTACTGATGGGTACAGAGGGGTAAGGTTTTCGCTGAATCTTTCGGCCAGCAAGTTTGCTATATCTACAGCATTTGTATATGTGGTGTCCTTGACCACCAGTTCTGAACAGATCAGGGTGCTTCCTTTGAGGTTGTCGACATATGTGAAGAAGGCCTTATGATTGTCTCTAGTAGATGTGGCCAATTTGGACTTGAAGCTTGCTTTGAAGGATTTCACTAGTGCTCTTATTTGCTTGTTTGGGCTAAGGAGACATTGCTTCCAATAGGGCACCTGCTCTTTATTGATCTTGGATAGCAATTTTTTCCTTTTGTTATAGAGTTTATTTATTGCAGATGTCCACCAGACAGGTTTACTCTTCCTTGTGGAGGATGATGTAGTCCTGTCAGGTATCCCTGATTCCATGCATCTATATAAATGCTCGTATAGTGATTTGGTATAGTGTTGGATATTGGTGCCAGTTCCTACAGAAGGGGAGGGGGCTGTAAAGCTGTTTATACCATCCCTCAGGAGGCTGTAATCAGCTTTGAAGTTTTTATGTTTGATCCTAGGCAGAAGGGAGTTGTGGGAAATGATGACTTTGAAAGTGACCACTTAGTGGTTGGATCTTACCAGGGAGGATAATACTATAGGGATGCTGCAGTGGCTACTCATGTTGGTTAATAACAAGTCCAAGATATTATCCCCTCTTGTGGGAGTATCATCTAGCTGTTCCAAGGCATTTGCATTGACAAAATTAAGGAATCTCTGGGCATTTGTCTAAACATGGGCTAAACTCTTGGCTAGCTTATAAGGGCCCCAGGACCAAATAGCCTAGTAACTTCCTATGATCCTATGATGATCCTGTATCCTTTGCTCAAGGCATAAAACTTGACCAGGCTTCCAACACCAAGCTACTGGGTGTAAAACCTGATGATCAAGTCTGATATTCATATAAACAACGTCATAAAGAAATCTCATCAAAGACTTGGAGCTCTAAACACAGCCAAGCCATTTCTCACTGGCCTAAGTGGTAAATCTACTGCAACTGCTTATCTGCTCCCAGGATTCCATTATGCTAACCCCATCCTCACTAACAAACACAACAGCCTCCTAAGAAAACTTAGAAATGCTAGAAGTCTAGTCTCTCCCATCTTCCTAGACCAAAACATTTTGATACTCTCTACATCACAAGCTTTTGCATAAACTCTATTTTTTAGGGCTCACCAACTCTTCATTCCAATGGTTCCATATCTACCTATCAAACAGAGCATAAGCAGTTACATGGAAAAATTATTTTCACATCATCTTGCCAATAAGGATTGGTACCCCACAAAGACCTATACTTGGCCCCATAATTTTCAACATATTCATCAGTGACCACTATATGGCTACAAAAAAAGGGTAACCTACTTCAATAAGATGATTACTTAGCCCTGATCTGCTCTGCCAAATCTCTCTCTAAACTCCAAGACTTTACAGAACAAAGATTCTTATCAAATGAAACATGGCTAAATAATTTGCACCTATTTTTAAACCCTAAAAAACTAAATTATTATTGCTCTTTGCCCCAAAACACATCTTAGCAAAACAAAAGTATTCACTATCACCTATGTCAATGACACCATGACAGAACAAATAAACCATACAAAATTACTGGTTGTTATCACAGATGGCCAGATGAAATTCAACTGCCATGTATCACACATGGTTAAAAACATTATCAAAAATTAGGTACTTTATACAGAGACAAAACCTGAAGACCTATAGCCTCTACTTTCTTACTGCCATCTCTTCTTTCTGCAGCCGCAGTCTTCACAAAGCTTCATGTCACACAACTGTCCAAACTTGAACAATATTATAATAAGACAACCAAATTTGCAGGAAACTATAACAATATAACACACCATTACCTAGTCTTTTTGGTGCTACAGAGTATTGGGGGACAGTTAGTCAAAAGTCATTTCACAAGAGAGGGTTTTAGAGGCTATGAGTCTATATGAGTGGTTTCAGTCAGCTGATGTGTTTCTCTGTAGAGCAGGCAGCTTAGCTAGGGAATCTTTAAGGACTAATGCTCAGTAAAGTCACCACAAAACAATAGTCAAGCTGCTAGTAGCAGTCAAGATATGAACTCAGCATTAATGCATCCATTTCAAAGAATATACCTTTGACCTTTGAGGAAAGAAAATGGATTATTAAGTTGGGTGCCCTATTTCATCCTAGACTAAATGACAAGTTATGAGGGTCTTTTTTTTTTATTAAGGACCCTAATTGGTAATTTCACAAGTAAATATATGATATGAATGGAAGTTTGATTACAGCATCTGATATTATATGTAAAATGTTTATTCTGGTTGATATTTGTATGTGTTTGGAGGCTGGAATGGATTAATGGGGGAAGTGATGTCACAACTGGGGATGTACATTGTGTATAAAAACTGTCCCTGCATTATGTATGTTTTATCACTGAAGAAGGTTTGTTACCGAAACCGGTCTGAAGGGAAAGGAATAAAACTTCAATTGCCTCTGAGTGCTGGCTTCTTCTTTTTTGGTTTATTTAACAGTTTGGTTATGCTGTGCACCAGTCATACTTGCTAGCTTTTTTGGAGGTGTGTCTTTGACTTTCAGCTGACTGTTGACATTCAAGGCTCGGCCTTTGGCCGTCCATGTCAGGATTAAGATGGTTCTTCCCCTGAAATATTTTTGGACTTATTGGAATAACATATAAGGTATCGTTTGAAATTGGATTTTCGGATGTATTCAGATGTTTTGCCAGAACGAGTGGATCGTTTGGTTATATATGGGAGTTTGGTGTAGTATCAGCGCTTGTGAACATAAAATCCCTTTTTTTTGTTCGTTGGGTTGAGAGGAATACAAGGTGGTGAACTTGTTCATTTGGTGACCTATTTGGATGGTGCTCTCGTATTTTGGTGGACTTTTATATTTTTTCTTCAATACAAGGTTTCTAATTGACGTTCATTTAGACATAAATGTTTATTTTGATAAATGTAAGTGAAAACAAAGGAAAGGTAATGGTGTTTTGGTACAATTATGTTTGGGCTAACATCTGCATTTACAAGCCAAAGATTTAATCCTGGACGGTTTAAGTCAACGGTTTAATACTGTTTAACTAACTTTGGCTCTGAGAATACTAATGAATGGGAACTTTTTTCGGGTGTTTGAAGTAGAAGTCGCCAACAACTGATGGAACTATATTTTGATATATGTAAATTTGCAGTAACATCGTTGTTCATAAATATAATGAACACATTTTTTGTTTAAAACATATAGATTAAGATGTGCCTAAACAAGTGCTTTAACATTTTTTACTTTGTGAATATTAACGAACATTAAAAGTTGTGTTTCTTTTTGAACATTGGTGGGGGTTGAAGAGAAAAATATAAGGGGGATTGGATTCAGGCCAGCGGCCGATTTTGAAAGTACCTTGATAACGGGTTTGGGATTGGGTTAATATTATGAGGGCCATAATGGTTTATTCTCAAATACACAACGCTTATGTTCTGATGCCAGAAGCAAAGGTATCACTATAGGTTCCAGGCAGGTCAGAAGATTTTGATTAACAGGCTGAAAAATTTTACTTAACTCTATAGTAAATGTGGAGTGACATTTTTTAAGAACGGACTATGTGTTCTTATTTCTGACTTAAAGGATGATCCGGGACTGATGGTGACACACCGTGGTGTTTTGTTGGGTGGTTTATATATTACCATTTTTTGCTTTATTAATGGATGTAGACAATATTTGAACATAGCAAGTTAATTTGAGAACGAACTTTGGCCGATTGATGTTTATGACTATTTGTTTGTTAGGTAGCACAAGCGCCATTTTTTGCTGCTAAATTCTGGTGAAAGTGTTAAAGATTTTGTTCATTTTAAAGGTATTATTTTGAACATTGAACAAAGGGGGCCATTTAATGTTTATTATATAATATTTATGGTCATTGAGGTTTGCCCCTTGACAGCATGGTAATTCATTTATAAGAGTTCTATTGGAATATATGCACATTGTTATTAGGGACATATTCATGTACAAGTTTGGTTCATGGGTTTGGACAATATTTTTTCTTTATAAACATCACAAATTAAGGGGGGTTTACAATTGCATTTATTGTTGAATATATATAAATATAAATATAAGTAATGGTAATACAGTGATTTAGGTTGCTGTATTTAGACCATACATATATAGTTTGAAATGTATTTTTTTATATTTTGACAATATATTTTTGTAATTGTATGAATATAAGGTGAAGAATGCTTTAACCATATTTATAACAACTGGTGGCATTACACATTTGTATTATTCTATGTGTTTAGTTGTTTATTTCTCATATGATTTCACCCCTGTTTTTAAAATATTTGGGTCCTCTCTAGTTATTAATGTGTATAAAGATATTCTGTTTTATGCATTTTTGGTTGGAAGGGCAGCAAGTCATCTGAATATATAGGGCAGGTTTAGGGCTCATTGTCATGGATCTCCAAAGAATTCTGCAGGGTTTGTGTGCAGATCAGGATGACATAAAAGTTTTTGGCATTGGGACCAATATGGATGGGGTCCCTAATGAGAAAATAGGAGATTTCCATGATGGCTGCAACTTGCTGTTTTACCAACTAAATAAAGAGATGAAAATCTTAAGAACCAATATATGGCATTTGAAATTATTCAAGGCATATAAGAGTAAAGGTATTACTCCACGTGGTTTAAGGGTCAACATTCAGCCCTTGGTTGGTAAGCCAGATGACCTATTGACGGTGGATTGGCAGAAGGCACAACAAAAAGTCAGTATGGCTTTTGTTGATATACTAATGTCCTTTTATCAAAGAACAGTTGAACAAAATATTAAAGATGTGACAGAGACATGTGAAAATATGAAAAAATATGAAGGTATGCCTTCTTTTGTGCAAGGCCTGGAGAAACTATCCAAAGATCTTCTCAATTTTGAGAATGGGTTGAAAAAAAAGAAGTTACATAAATTTCACAGAGATGTGGAGGATTATGAGAGAGGCAAGCCCTTTGAGTCCCAGAGGGCGGTTAGATTTATTGATAACAATAAGGGTAGATCCAATATTAGAAAGAAAAGACCAAGATCTATACTAAAAAAGCAACACAGGGTCTCAGTACCTCAGGGGAAGAATCATCTATGACTGACATGGAGGGAATTTATATCAGTGACTCTCCTGACTCGAAAAAGGTACGAATTCAGGAGGGCCCTTTAGGAGACAAACCCGTAGGGGTGAATGCAAGCACAAAGGTGGCAGCCTTGTAAAATCTATTACAGTCAATGGTGAAGTAGGGACCCAGTTTTATAATGTACATAACATTTCCTCTTATGTTTTATCAATAGATGAAAAAGTTTACTTAATAAAGGTTTAGGGTTTGTTCCCAGTTTTTTGGTAGATGAACATATTTTGTCTCAGATCTTTTCGCATTCTGTAGAATTTTGAATCTAAAATTGTTTTTTGGAACATCTAATAATTCTGAAAGAGCATTTGAATTTCATTTTCACAAATCCACATTTATGCCACCAATGAATAAATATGTGGGTATTTTTCAGGAAGCCGTCCTAAGGGATTTACATTTTAACTTTAGTTCTGTTAGGAGCTTTAGACATAATCTTTTGAAAGGGGAACAACAGGCTTTGAAAAACCTATATTCCAATTCTGATATAATAATTCTTCCAGTAGATAAAGGTGGGGCTGTGGTCATAATGGATGCCAGTTATTACTGGAATGAGGAAAATGAACAATTGTCCAACCCTCAGAACTATATTAGGATGTCAACAGACCCCACACCTATATTTAAGGTTGAGATTGATTTGTTTTTGAATCAAGCAGTGGAAGAAGGAATCATTGATGTGAAGACAAAAGAACAACTCATGGTTCAGGATCCAACCCAACAGTACCTGTATCTCTTGCACAAAATTCATAAAAATTTGAATAGACCCCCAGGAAGACCAATTGTTTCAGGACAGGGATCTTTAACTGAACCCATTTCTGCCTTTTTGACATACTATCTGAAGCCATTATTATCAGGGGTCAGGGCAAGAATTAGGGATACCACAGAGTTTTTACAAATTATTCAGGACTCACAATTGGGACCTAATTGGCTCATGTGTACACTTGATGTTAAATCCTTATATACCAGTATTCCTCATTGGGTGGGATTACTTGCCCTAGAATACTGGTTAAATAAAGCTAATTTATATATACCAGGATTTAACACTCTCCTCACATATCTTGCAGAACATGTACTGACTAAGAACGTCTTCTATTTCAAGGGGGAATGTTACTGGCAACAGCAAGGAACAGCTATGGGGGCCTCGTTTGCCCCAATTTATGCTTACCTCTTTATGGGGTATGTGGAAGATCAGATTACATATGATGTCATGCATAACATTTACCTCTCAGAGATGGATATATGGAGACGTTTCTTAGATGATTGTTGGTTGGTTTGGTGTGGGGGTGTGGACTATTTGTTAGAATTTTTGGAATATCTTAATTGTAATTTGTGGGGAATTGAGTTTACTGTTAATTATCACAGTAAAGAGATTAATTTCCTGGATGTCAATATTTTGAGACAGGGGGGTGGTACGCTCAAGACATCAGTATACAGGAAATACCCACAATAGAATAATTTATTATTTGCGACCAGTTTACACCCCACACACACCATCAACAATATTCCTAAATCACAGTTCATGAGAATTAGAAGAATATGTTCTGCAGACATGGAATTCCATAATGCTAGGCATGATCTTGAGGGTAGATTTATTAATAGGGGATATAAGAAATCAACATTAGAAAAGGCCAGTGATTGGGTGGCCAATTGTGAGAGATCTAGCTTATTGAATTATAAAGCAAAAAAACAAAAAGGATGGATCAGGAACCATGAGGTTGGTTACTACATTTGGCAGTAATATACATTTATTGCAGGATGTAGTCAACAAACATTGGAATATTCTTTGGGCCAATACAGATCTGGATCAATGTTTGTCTAACTGATGCCAATTTTCTTTCAGAAGGGGAAGAACACTTACTTCCTATTTTGCGCATTATAAGTAAACTTTTTTGGATTATATGAACCAACATCAACTAACCATATAGGGGTATAGGCTTGTTAGGTCACATCATTGTGGACATTGCAGTCTGTGTAAACATATGTTTAAGACTTCATCTTTTAGCAGTAAAAACACTGGTCAAATTTTTGATATTTCATTTTTTGGGAATTGCAGCTCTGACTGGGTTGTCTATTTGGCTAATTGCCAATGTTCTGCCTGTTATGTAGGGCAGACTTCTAGGCATCTAAGAAGTCGTTTTTCAGAACATTTGAGTGATTTACGTCTTAAAAAAAATGACCAATGCATTGTATAGACATTGTCAGTTACACATAATTGCTTCTTTTAGATTTGTCATTATTGACCAAGTAAAAGGTAATAGATCTATGAAGCAAGGTTGGCACACTATACTAACTCAAAAGGAAAGAAAATGGATTATTAAGTTGGGTGCCCTACTTCATCCTGGACTAAATGACAAGTTATGAGGGTCTTTTTTCTTTTTATTAAGGACCCTAATTGCTAATTTTACAAGTAAATATATGATATGAATGGAAGTTTGATTACAGCATCTGATATTATATTTAAAATGTTTATTCTGGTTGATATTTGTATGTGTTTGGAGGCTGGAATGGATTAAAGGGGTAAGTGATGTCACAAATGGGGTTGTACATTGTGTATAAAAACTGTCCCTGCATTATGTATGTTTTATCACTGAAGAAGGTTTGTTACCAAAACTGGTCTGAAGGGAAAGGAATAAAGCTTCAATTGCCTCTGAGTGCTGGCTTTTTCTTTTTTGGTGTACTTAATATTTTTATCATGTGTGCACACTGTGACCCTCATGCACCTCTGTTTTAATACGATACCCTGTTACACTGTAAACATCCCACTGAGGCACTTACTGTTTTTGTCACATGTACACCCTTTCACCCTCATGCATCTCTGTTTTAATATGCTACCCTGTTCATAGGTTCATCGGTAGGTAATAGGCTATCTGCCCGAGGGCATTTATGTGTCAGCTTTCGCCACCCCATTGATTAATTAACTGATCCTCTGTCAAGCAGAGCCAATGAAGTGATCCCAGGGGTGTACTTTCTGTTACCCATCCACTCGTCAAGGTTTCACTTGAAGAGTGTTAGTGAGGGGCTCTGCCTAATGTAGTTTGGAATTTTGTTCCAAAGCATGGGGAGTCTCTTTGACAGGAATCTATCCCTCCAGCATGTTCTATTTATTGTTGTGGTGAGGTTTAACTCACTAGAGCATGTGGCTCGCAGTGACTTGGATTTCTTTAGGTAGAGCATGTCCATCAATTCTGAGTTGGACATGGCTTAGTACGTCAGGCAGAGATAACCTCTGAGTAAGCGATATGCCACTGAGTACAGCCGGAGATTTTTCAGTCGGGCTGCATAGGACATATGTTTGAGGCCAGTAATCCCCTTGGTGAGGTACTTTTGTGGTCTCTCCAGCTGTTGGAAGTGTCTTGTGAGGTACATCCCAAATGGGGCATTGTACTCTATGGTGGGTCTGATGAGTGATGAGTAGAGGGGAACTATAACCTCTTTATTTCTAGATGCGAACCCTTTAGTAATTAGATGGGCCACACAGAAGGATTTCCTAACTACTTTGGCAATATGAATGTCAAAGGAGAGATTACTATCTACCTGGGTCCCCAGATCTCTTATACATCTTCTGTATTAAGGGAGCTGCCACCTATGTGGTAATTAGTGGGTGTGTTGTTTTTCCCAAATGGGATGACTATGCATTTTTTGGCATTTAGCTTGAGGCCATGACTTTGACACCAGGTGTCCGTCTCACTAAGGCCCTTTTAGAGGATGTCCGTGTCAGCAGGACAGTCAATTATGCCAAACAATTTGCAGTCATCAGCGAACCTGGTTAGCCATAGTCCTCCTGTGTTTGCTTGTACTTCTGAGAAGTATATGCCGAACAGTAGGGGTCCCAGGACCGAGCCTTGCGGGACACCACTTCTGACTGGTTTATAGTCAGACCTGGAGCCCACTATTCTTACCGTATGAGTTCTGTCTGTAAGCCAGTTGGCAACCCATCTCATGACATAGGGGTTTATATTCAGGCTGGTGAGTTTTTCTGTAATACCCGAGTGGAGAATGGTGTCGAAAGCCTTGGTGAGGTCAAGGTAGGCTGTGTGAACAACCTTTCCCTCGTCTATGGCCTTGGTGACTGTCTTAAAGAAGTCAACCAGGTTTAGTAGGCATGACCTGCCCTTAACAAAGCTGAACTGGGTCGGATCAAGTGTTTGGAGGTTCCCAATGTCTTTGTTAATGAGTTCCATGATGATGCGCTCCACAGCCTTGCAGACCAGACTAGTCAGGCTTATGGGGCGATAGTTACCAGGGCCAGTTGTTGCCCCTCCTTTATGGAGTGGAATAACATTTGCTGTGCGCCATTCTATGGGCATGTAGCCTGTGGAGAGGCTGAGGTTGAACAGCATGTTTAGGTGGGGGGTTAGTTCGTTCTGTAGTTTGTGCAAGACGCAGCCTGGGACACCATCTGGCCCCATTGACGCTGTGTTTTTGGCTTTTGAAAGGGTTATTTTCATCTGCGCGTCTGTGATTTCTGGGACACTACACTTTTCCAGTATTGTTGTGGGCCCTTTTGGGGGTGAGAGAGGGGTGAAGTTTAAACTGAATCTATCTGCCAGGATGTTGGCAGTATCAGTAGGTTCAGTATATTTTGTGCTATTTTGCACTAGTTCAGTGCATATCTGCGAGTTGCCACTTAGATTCTTAACATAGCTAAAGAAAGCTTTGTGGTTATCTTTTGAATCCTTGGCTATTTTTCTTTCGAAGTTAGCCTTGGATGATTTTATGAGGGACCTTAGTTTCTTACTGATACTGATCAGGGATGTCTTTCCTTCTTGGGATTTGCTTTTATTCTGAACTAGTTTCCTCCTTCTATTATATAGCCTGTTTATGGCAAGGGTCCACCAGATGGGTTTCCTTTTCTTAGAGGAGTGAGTCTTGGTTTTGCTAGGGATGGCATGATCCATGCATCTTTGTAGGTGCTCATAGAGTGCATTTGTAAAGTTTTCTGCATCTTGGGCAGCGTTATCCTTTAGCGTGGGGGCTGTGAAACTTACCGCCTCTGTCTTAAGTAAGGTGAAGTTTGCTTTAGAAAAGTTTTTTACTGTGGGTTCCTTAGTTGGGGGTGGTGGTGGGGTGTGGACATCCACAATGATTAGTTTATGGTCTGATCTAACCAGTGACAGATTGACTTCCGGTGTGGAACACCTGTCGCCCATGTTTGTGATGACCAGGTCCAATATGCTTTCACCCTGGTAGGAGAGTTTACCAGCTGATCCAGGGTGTTTGAGTTGATGAATTCCAGGAAGCGCTGGCCTGGGAGTTTGTACTCGAGTAGTTTTCCCAGTTAATGGTAAGGTAATTAAAATCACCCAATATCAGGGTGTTCAGTAGGACCTTCATGTTTTCCAGTGTCTCCAGAAAGGTGGAGTGGTGGTCCTGGGTCATGGAGGGTGATCTGTAGCAGGCATTGCAGATTTGCCCAATGTTAGTTGCACATGGATGATGGATGCTGCACCACTAACCTGGAGGTGTAGGTATCCTTGATGAATATGGATACACCCCCCTCCATTTGGGTTTCAGTCAGTGTTCTGTGGCTGAAACATGTGGTACGAGTTGTAGCCCAGTAGTGCTGGGGTGCTCTCTGGAGCCTTGAACCAGGTTTCAGTTACTGCACAGATGTCAACGTTCTCCATACTGAGGAGTGCTTTGAGTGAGTGTATTTTGAGATTTAAACTCCTGGCATTGAGTAGCATAACCCTCTGTTTTTTGTTAATTGTTCTGTTTATGGAGGTGGGTTTGACCTTTGAGCCTTGCCTAAAAAAGGCACTATGGGGGAAGCAAGAGCCTTGGCCAGTATTAGAAAGCCTAGGGGTGACAGGTGCAAGTCATCTCTTGTGAAGCAATGTGGCTTGTCGAGCATGTCGTCCCAGGCTGACAGACACTGGATCCCCTTTGAATGACACCAGAAGCTTAGCCAACTGTTGAAATTGATCATTTTTTTCTTTATACTGATGTATCATTCTTGGTGAGGGCAGGATGATACTCAGGGTCAGGGTCATACCAGCCTGGGCTACATGATCAAAGAGCTCTTTCATGTCTCTTTTCATATAGTCCAGGGAGGTACATCTCAGGTCATTCACACCAACATGAACAATGACAGAGTCATATTTGTACTTGTTCTGGAGTGACCTCAGTGCTTATGTTATGTGGCGGATTCTGGCTCCCGACAGGCAGCTAACAGTAACCTTCTTCTTGTCCAGCCTAGTGAGTGGGACGTCAGTGTGCCTGACTATAGAGTCACCTATTATAAGGGTGTTATGTATGTTATTTTGCATTAAGGGCTGTGATTGTGTGGCACACTGATTTTGTGTTGTCTGGTTTGTGATGGGAGGTGCAGGTTGTTTGGGTGTCTGCTTTGGAGGTCTCTGATGCTTTTGCAGGTTTTTATTTAGAGCCTCCAAGTATGATTTTGTGTATTTATGTGTATCTTTTGCCAGTGCTGGTTTAGTAGGTCTATGTGAGGCTGGAGGTGTGGTGCAAGTGTTAAGCTTCTCCTCATGACTGTCTGTTCCATTCTTGGGTGGAGATACCTTAGCCTCCAGTTTGGCTGTATAATTGCATCGCTCACATATGTTAGTGTTTTGTGGTAGGAGGAGAGGGCTGTCTGTGTACATGAGGCAGTTGTAACATTGCCTCAGGATACCCAGATTCACCAGCTGGACTGGAGAGTACACCTGAAGTTGCCCTTTGGTCATGCCTGAATAGTAGGGTGAGCTTCTTAGTCACTTGGTGGGTGAGGGGTAGATAGAGAGCCTTGCCCTGCTAGGCAATCAAGTGTCGGGGTATATTAGTGCTTGCTATTAGGTCTGAGCAAGTTCTGGACTGTAGGATGCTTTTTGAGTGCTTAGGTTGAGAGTTAGACTAGTTTCAAGTGAAAAACTGAAGGAGACTTAGTGGAGCCAGGAATAATTTAACCCTAGCTAACCGGTGCTGCCCGGCGCACAAAACCATGCAACGCATTTTTTAAACTGCTAACTTCTGGGCTGGAACCACTCCTCCAGGGACAGATGGCTGCTCAAAGTTCCCCTCTCTCACAGGTGAACAGAGAAACTTCCCTCTATCCAAGTAAGGTATGGGCAACTCAGAAACTTGTAACACAGCCCTGAATTCAGCACTAGCCTGAAAACTGGACTATACTAGCTTAGAAAGGCGGGAAACAAGAAATTTATTTATTTATTTATTTTTTGAAAAGATAAGGCAAAAACAGTAAAAAGTACACTTAAAACAGCTTTAAATGTCTACAAGTGATCAGGAAAGGCTATCGCACTTTAGTGTGCAGCCTACAACATTTAAACAATTTATTTAAACAAAAACAACTTTTTAAAAGTGCAGGCAGTCAAATAAGTACAATATGTGGAGAAAAAAAAAACAAGCTTTTAAATCACAATAAGTGCTGGAAAATCAGCGTTTAGGAGGAAAACAGTTAAGTACAGTAAAAAAATACAGAAAATTGATACTCAATCACTCCAACGTCTCTCTTTTAAGCTAGAAGGCTTATATCAGTTTAAGGCTTTCTAGTGCTTTCCAGTAGGTTAGTTACAGGAAAGATGGGAAACAAGCGCAGATGTGGTCTTTTAAACCAGAAAGTTGAAAGAGATGGACATCTTCCCGAATGGTCAATAAACTACAATTCCTGGGCCAAGAACCACTCATCTTGTGGTAGATAGGCTACCTAGTACTTACCACTCCCACTGATAACCTAGAAGGCTGCACTCCAGCAGAAGGGCTTTGGGTGCTCAGAAGCTTACAAACAGTCCTGGATGCAGAAAATCTGTACCTGGACTAGACTAGTTATGAGAAGGGTGGGGATCAAGCACAAACACCGGCTTTAAAACCAGAAAGTTGAGGGAGATGGAAAAAAACTGCCTAAATGGCCAAAAATCTACAATTTCTGGGCCAGAACCACTCCTCTTGTGGTAGATAGGCTACTTAGTGCTTACCACTCCCACTGATGAGCTAGAAGGCTTCCCTCCCACACAGAAAGGCTTGCGGGGCTCAGAAGCTTACCAACAGTCCTGGATGCAGCAACTCTGTATCTAGACTAGGCTAGTAACAGGAAAGGTGGGAAACAAGCGCAAGTGTGGCTTTTAAATCAGAAAGTTGAAAGAGATGGGAAAAACTGCCCAAACGGCCAGTAGCTACAATTTCTGGGCCAGGAACCACTCCTCTTGTGGTAGATAGGCTACCTAATGCTTACCATTCCCACTGATAAGCTAGAAGTTTCCCTCCGGCACAGAAAGGCTTGGGGGGCTCAGAAGCTTACAAAGAGTCCTGAATACAGCAAATCTGTACCTGGAATAGACTAGTTACAGAAAAGGTGGGGAACAATCGCAGACACAGGCTTTTAAGCCAGCAAGTTGAAAGAGATGGAAAACTGCCTAAATGGCCAATAAACTACAATTTATGGGCCAAAACTCACTCTTCCCATGGTAGATAGGCCACCTGATGCTTACCACTCCCACTGATAAGCTAGAAGGCTTCCCTCCAACACAGAAAGGCTTGGGGGGCTCAGAAGCTTACAAAGAGTCCTGGATACAGCAAATCTATACCTGCACTAGACTAGTAACAGGAAAGGTGGGAACAAGCACAAACACAGGCTTTTGAATCAAAAGGTTGAAAGAGATGGAAGAGCTTCCCAAACGGCCAATAAACTATAATTTCTGGGCTAGAAACCTCTCCTCCTGTGGTAGATAGGCTACTTAATGCTTACCACTCCCACTGATAAGCTAGAAGGCTTCCTTCCAACACAGAAAGGCTCGGGGGGCTCAGAAGCTTACAAACAGTCCTGGATACACCAAGTCTGTATCTGGACTAGATAAGTTACAGGAAAGGCAGGAAATAAGCTAGGAATTTTTTATTTTTTTATTTTTATTTATTTATTCTTTTTAACAGAAAAGCAGCTAAAACAGCAGTAAATTCAATTCAAATGCAGTGCAGGCCAGCACACGTATATCAATATTACAGCAAATACAGTTTAATTAAATGCAATTAAATTAACAAATGACTAAAAAACAAGTGCAGAAGGCATTAAATCAGAAGGCTACTAAAAAGCAGTAATAAGTGCAGAGTAAGAGCGACTGAACAGATATCAGCAGGCAGAACAGCAAATAAGACAGTTACAGTAAGAGCAGCTGAATATATATATATGCTCTCTTTGTACACAGTAGTCAACCCGTCACTGGTTAGATCAGACCATAAACTACGATCTCACTGCGCTCAGTTGACTGAGCAAATGAGATAGGCCCAGAAGGAGTATCCAAATACAAACTTACAAGAGAGGCGGGAAGTTTCAAAGCCACCAAGACTAACACCAAGACAAGAACAGGGAGGGTGGGTGGAAAAAACAGTGGAGACACAAGAGACAGAAACAGAAACAATACAGCACCACTATAAATAATAGGCAAGTGTATAAAGTGGCAAAATATGTACTTATCAGTTTGAAATAGATTCCAGCTCTGTACAGCAAG
The DNA here is from genome assembly GCF_019279795.1 of Protopterus annectens. Taxonomy (NCBI): domain Eukaryota; kingdom Metazoa; phylum Chordata; order Ceratodontiformes; family Protopteridae; genus Protopterus; species Protopterus annectens. The sequence continues at coordinate 1,166,738,824 of NC_056737.1, read as the reverse complement.
TCTATCAGCTTTCCAACAGTTCAACAAAAATATACCCTGACATTTGATTGCCCAGCAGGGCAAGGCTCTTTATTCACCTATAGTGTCTGGGAATGGGTGGATAACAGAGCCGATATCAGTGTATTTACAGAAACAGTTGTATCCCTTTTTATCAAAATGTGGAAATATTTTGAAAGATACTGGTGACTTTTTGAGTAAGCTATCTAACTGGTATAATGGTTTACATGTCAAGAATATTAATATAGGAGAGTACTTGTTCGTAACTATGGACATTGTATCTCTCTTTACAGTTATACCAAATAATTATGGGATTGGTTCTATTAGAGAATTTTTGACGATGCCTGTTAACTATGTCCAAAATATTTGCTCATTATTAGAACTGGTTTTGAGTAATAATATTTTTATTTTTAATCAACAGTTGTATCTACAACTTAACGGTGTTGCTATGGGCACACTGGTTGCTAATACATATGCAAATTTAGTTCTACATCAATGGGAAGCACAATATATACATGATGGCCACAATTTTTTGAATAGTAATATTAGTTTTTATCAGAGATTTGTTGATGATTGTTTTATGATTTGGAAGGGCCCATTTGAAGATTTATTGCAATTTGTATGGTATTTAAATGCAACCACCTCTTTTTTAACATTTACAGCAATTACATCTGAGAGTGAAGCATTATTCCTTGATGTAAAAATCAGATTAGATGATGGATTGATGCATACTACTATTTTTAAGAAGGATGTACATACAGATAGATATATACATCATGATAGTATGCATGACCCTCATGTTTTTAAAGGTGTTGTTAAGGCACAATTTGCCAGGGTCAGTAGACTTAATACTAATGACTCATGTTTTTATGCACAATAGGATGAAATGTATGATGAATTGTTGATGTGTGGTTATGATAATGAATTGCTAGCAGAGTTAAAGGCCTATGTTATACATAACAGGGGGACTAGATACACCCCTTTTTTTAAAATTGGTGAAACGGGTGATATCTTAACTTCTGAACCACTTGATCAATCTTATAGGGAGAATAAAGTGAGGTATGTGACCACTTTTTGTAATAGAACTTATTCTATTAAGCGTATTATAGGAAAATATTGGTCAGTTTTGACTGCATCTCCTGAGATTTATAGGTTGCTGGGTAGCAAACCCTACTTTTCATATAGAAATAAGAGAACTATAAAAAGTAGGATATGCTACAAGGATTTTAAATACAGTTCTAAATTTAGTTTGAACATGAATTTGTTTGGATTGACCCGTTTTGGTACATCTAAATGTTTGAATTGTTCTTGTTGTGTAGATATTGTCGATACTTCTATTTCTTCTTTTTTTGTCCATCCCATTACTAATAAAAATTATAAGTTTAGACTTATGGCGAACTGTAATACTGTTAATGTTGTATATATGGCTACTTGTGTAGTCTGTCCTTCATTTTATGTAGGCAAGACTACATGTAAGCTAAAAGAAAGAATAATTGAGCATAAATATGAGATTAGGAGAGAGAATATAAATACTGCTTTGTTTAAGCATATACAACTACATGGAGGTGATCATAGGTTCAGGTTTAGGGTTATAGACACAGTTGTATCATCTGTTAGGGGTGGGGATATAAATAATATTCTTGAGATTAGAGAATATGAATGGATATTAAGATTGGCGGCAGATCGTTTGCCTGGCCTTAACTCTGCTGTAAGTCTGAAACCAATTTTAATGAGAATACAACAAATTAAATTATAGACATATGTATGTGTTTATGTTAGTTTTATATTTTCTAATAGATTTGATTATGTATTTTAGTCATATGATGTTGGCTGCTGTCATGTGACTTGTGGGCTCTTATTTAAAGCAAGTTGTGTTTTGAATGTATTTGTGTTAGTATTGAAGAAGGGTTTTACCCGAAAGCTTTGTTTGTTTGATAAAGTCTTTTATCCAACGTTTTGTGTGTGCTTTACAGCAACTCTGTAACCAGACTAGGCTAGTTATAGGAAAGGCGGGAAACAGGAGCAAGTGTGGCTTTCAAACCAGAAAGTTGAAAGAGATGAAAAAAAACTGCTCAAACAGCCAATAGCTACAATTTCTGGGCCAGGGACCACTCCTCTTGTGGTAGATAGGCTACCTAATGCTTAACACTCCCACTGATAAGGTAGAAGGCTTCCCTCCAACACAGAAAGGCATGGGGGCTCAGAAACTTACACAGAGTCCTGGATACAGCAAATCTGTACCTGGACTAGACTAGTAAAAGGAAAGGCAGGAAACAAGTGCAAACACAGGCTTATAAATCAGAAGGTTGAAAGAGATGGAAAAGCTTCCCAAATGGCCAATAAACTATAATTTCTGGACCAGAAACCACTCCTCCTGTGGTAGATAGCTTACCTAGTGCTTACCACTCCCACTGATAAGCTAGAAGGCTTCTCTCCAACACAGAAGGGCTTGGGGGTTCAGAAGCTTACCAACAGTCCTGGATACAGCAAATCTGTACCTAGACTACACTAGTTACAAGAAAGGTGGGGACCAAATGCAAACACTGGCTTTTAAACCAGAAAGTAGAAAGAGATGGAAAAACTGCCCAAGCGGCCAGTGAACTACAATTTCTGGGCCAAAACCCACTCTTCCTGTGGTAGATAGGCTACCTAGTGCTTACTACTCCCACTGATAAGCTAGAAGGCTTCCCTCCAACACAGAAAGGCTTGGAGGGCTCAGAAGCTTACTAACAGTCCTGGATACAGCAAGTCTATATCTGGACTAGACTAGTTACAGGAAAGGCAGGAAACAAGCTTAGAATTTTTTTTTTACAGAAAAGCAGCTAAAACAGCAGTAAATACTATTCAAATTGCAGTGCAGGCTAGCACACTTGAGTGTGTAGCAATATTACAGCAAATAAGGTTTAAATAAATGCAATTAAATTAACAAATGACTAAAAAACTAGAGCAGAAGGCAGTAAATTAGAAGGCTACTAACAAGCAGTAATAAGTGCAGAGTAAGAGTGACTGAACAGACAACAGCACGCAGAACAGCAACTAAGACAGTTACAGCAAGAGTAGCTGAATAAAATATGTATATATATATATATATATATTTTATATATATATATATATATATATATTTTTTTTTTTTTTTGAGGGAGGGAACAGAGCAGGATTAAGAGGCTACAGAGGTTGAAATTCCCAAATGCTCTCTTTGTACAGAGTAGGAGTGCCTGAAATCAGAATATGATCTCACTGCACTCAGAATAGTGAGCAAATGAAATGGGCCCAGAAGGAGTATCGAAATACAAATTTACAAGAGGGGCGGGCAATTTCAAAGCCACCAACATTAACACCAGAACAAAAACAGGGAGGATGGGTGGGAAACTAACTGTAGAGACACAGCCACAACTTTCAGTTGAGTTAATATTCAGTGAGAAACACAATTACATCACTTATATGTCCAGTTGATTTCAGGTAGATCTTAGACAGAGCAAAGCTCAGATAATAAGCAGAATTAACCCAAAATGTACCACTTATATAAGGCAGGACGGGATATCAGTGATGATGTGAAACTACCCCCCACTGATATCAATGGCTACACAGAAATTCTAACAAGTACTCTGTAGAGACACAGCCACAACTTTCAGTTGAGTTAATATTCAGTGAAAAACACAAATAAATAAATTAAATGCAGAACTATATGAAAAATAACAGATAAAAGTGTACTTAAATTCACTTATACATCCAGTTGATTTCAGGTAGATCTTAGAGCAAAGCTCAGATAATAAGCTGAAATAACCCAAAATGTACCACTTATATAAGGCAGGACAGGATATCGGTGATGATGTGAAACTACCCCCCACTGCTATCAATGGCTACACAGAAATTCTAACAAGTACTCTGCAGAGACACAGCCACAACTTTCAGTTGAGTTAATATTCAGTGAGAAAAACAAATAAATAAATTAAATGCAGAACTATATGAAAAAGAACAGATAAAAGTGTACTTAAATTCACTTATACATCCAGTTGATTTCAGGTAGATCTTAGCTGGAGCAAAGCTCAGATAATAAGCAGAAATAACCCAAAATGTACCACTTATATAAGGCAGGACAGGATATCAGTGATGAGGTGAAACTACCCACCACTACTATCAATGGCTACACAGAAATTCTAACAATTACTCTGTAGAGACACAGCCACAACTTTCAGTTGAGTTAATATTCAGTGAGAAACAGAAATAAATAAATTAAATGCGGAACTATATGAAAAAGAACAGATAAAAGTGTAGTTAAATTCACTTATACATCCAGTTGATTTCAGATAATAAGCAGACGTAACCCAAAATGTACCACTTATATAAGGCAGGACAGGATATCAGTGATGAGGTGAAACTACTCCCCACTGCTATCAATGGCTACACAGAAATTCTAGCAAGTACTCTGTAGAGACACAGCCACAACTTTCAGTTGAGTTAATATTCAGTGAGAAACACAATTAAATAAATTAAATGCAGAACTATATGAAAAAGAACAGATAAAAGTGTACTTAAATTCACTTATACATCCAGTTGATTTCAGGTAGATCTTAGCTGGAGCAAAGCTCAGATAATAACCCTGTACAGATTTCTCTGAGGTACTTAATATTTTTGTTATGTGTGCACCATGTCACCCTCGTGCATCTCTGTTTTAATATGATACCCTGTTACACTGTACAGATCCCACTGAGGTACTTAATATTTTGTCATGTGTGTACCCTACCACCCTCATGCATCTCTGTTTTAATATGCCACCCTGTTACACTGTACTGTTCCCACTGAGGTATGTAATATTTTTCTCATATATGCACCCCGTCACCCTCATGTATCTCTATTTTAATATGATATCCTGTTACACTGTAACAATCACACTGAGGTACTTAATATTTTTCTCACACATGCACCCTGTCCCCTCATACATCTCTATTTTAATATAATACACTGTTACCCTATACAGATCCCACTGAAGTACTTAATATTTTTGTCACATGTGCACCCTGTCCCCTCATACACCTCTGTTTTGATATGATACACTGTTACCCTGTAGAGATCACACTCAGGTACTTAATATTTTTGTCATGTATGGACCCTGTCACCCTCATGCATCTGTATTTTAATATGATACCTTGTTACACTGTACAGATCTCACTGAGGTACTTAATATTTTTGTCATGTGTGGTCCCTGTCACCCTCATGCATCTCTCTTTAAATATGATGCCTAGTTACACTGTAAAAATCTCACTGAGGTACTTAATATTTTTGTCATGTGTCTGCACTGTTACTCTCATGCATCATGTTGTAATGTGATACCCTGTTACACTGCACATATCCCACAGACATACTTAATATTTTTGTCTCATGTGCACACTGTCACCCTCATGCATCATATTTTAATATGACACCCTGTTACACTGTACAGGTAGCACTGAGGTACTTAATATTTTTCTCACATATGCACCCTGTCCCCTAATACATCTCTGTTTTAATATAATACACTGTTACCCTGTACAGATCCCACTGAAGTACTTAATATTTTTGTCACATGTGCACCCTGTCCCCTCATACATCTCTGTTTTAATATGATGCGCTGTTACCCTGTACAGATCACACTCAGGTACTTAATATTTTTGTCATGTGTGGACCCTGTCACCCTCATGCATCTCTCTGTTAATATGATATCCTGTTACACTGTACAGATCCCACTGAGGTACTTAATCTTTTTATCATGTGTGAACCCTGTCACCCTCATGCATCTCTCTTTTAATATGGTACCCTGTTACACTGTAAAAATCCCACTGAGGTACTTAATATTTTTGTCACATGTGCACACTGTCATCCTCATGCTCCTCTATTTTAATATGATACCTAGTTACCCTGTACAGATCTCACTGTGGTACTTAATATTTTTGTCACATGTGCACCCTGTCACCCTTGTGCATGTCTGTTCTAATATGATACCCTGTTACACTTTAAACATCCCACTGAGGTACTTAATATTTTTGTCACATGTGCACCCAGTCACCCTTGTGCATGTCTGTTCTAATATGATACCCTGTTACACTGTAAACATCCCACTGAGGTACTTAATATTTTTGTCACAAGTGCACACTGTCATCCTCATGCACCTCTGTTTTAATATGATACCCTGTTACACTCTACAGATCCCACTGAGGTACTTAATATTTTTGTCATGTGTGTACACTGTGACCCTCAGGCATCTCTGTTTTAATATGATACCCTGTTACACTGTAAACATCCCACTGAGGCACTTACTGTTTCTGTCACATGTGCACCCTGTCACTGTCATGCATCTCTGTTTTAACCTGTTACACTGTAAACATCCCACTGAGGCACTTACTGTTTCTGTCACATGTGCACCCTGCCACCCTCATGCATCTCTGTTCTAATACGATACCTAGTTACCCTGTACAGATCCCACTGTGGTGCTTAATATTTTTGTCACATGTGCACCCTGTCACCCTTGTGCATGTCTGTTCTAATATGATACCCTGTTACACTGTAAACATCCCACTGAGGTATTTAATATTTTTGTCACGTGCACACTGTCATCGTCATGCACCTTTGTTTTAATATGATATGTTGTTACACTCTACAGATCCCACTGAGGTACTTAATATTTTTGTCACATGTGCACCCTGTCACTCTTGTGCATGTCTGTTCTAATATGATACCCTGTTGCCCTGTACAGATCCCACTGAGGTACTTAATATTTTTATCATACATGGATGTCCCTCATGCATCTCTGTTTTAATATGCTACTCTGTTACCCTGTATGGATGCCACTGAAGTACTTAATATTTTTGTCATGTGTGCACACTGACACCCTCATACATCTCTGTTTTAATGTGATACCCTATTACACTGTACAGATCCCACTGAGGAATGTAATATTTTTAACCACAAAAGGGAATAAAACCACAAAAATAAAGCCAGCAGGATGCGAACAATCCAAGAACACCAAACTTTATTAATGTTCAGCGCTTTCTTCTCCACTGCAGAGACTTCCTCAGAACAATGTTCCACAGTAATCCAACCAACTAAATATCCCCCTAATTAATCAATTAACATTTAAAATCAAGATTAAAAGCAATATGCACACCATTATAAATAAAAATTAATGAATCATTTATAACATATTTTATAAATACTGAATGCATATAAGCAACCTATTTGTCAGTCTAAAAACACAGTGGTGAATTAATTACAATTAATTAAAAATACCATTTACTAATGGACATGTCACCTGCACTAACCTGAAATCTGATCAAGTTTTAAAACACTAGCAATACTTATGGTCTCATTAATACGTGGGTAACGAGAGGCGTTTAGAAACAACTGCCATCTCAATTCCATCAGGTCCAAATGTACATATAAGATGGACCCTTGTTCATCCTTCACTAACTGCTGCAAAACCAAAAATTTAAAATGATGTGTCTGATTTTCCTTAATATGCCTAAATAGGGCACTAGTGGTCCTACAATGTCTTATATCGCCCAAATGTTCACCTATTCTTAGTTTGAATTTCCTACAGGTTTTGCCAATATAAAAACTAGGACATTCTTCACACTTGGCCATATATATATATATATATATATATATATATATATATATATATATATATATATATAACATTACTACTATTACAATTGTAATGACCTCTAATGTTGACTATCTTCCCATTTGCCCTAATTTGACCCTCAGTCTCCATTATAAATGGGAAAAAGGAACAGGAATTACATTTAAAATTACCAACTTTCCTATTGATCCTACTTTCATGTCCTATACCTTCCAGTATGTTCTTTATGGATTTGTCCGTCCTAAACACGTCTTGGATTTTTATCAACTTTTGACCCTACATTAACATCAAATTGAAGAATCTCCCAATTGGCATTTATTACATCAATAATAGTGTTAGCCATCCCATTATATGTTAAAATAAAGGTTGAGCTGTAAAAAACCTTTTCAGAATTAAATCTACCACTACCTAAGAAGCCATGACCCAAAATGGGTCTGTAAAAACCTTGTTTCCATTTGTGAATTACCTCATGGCTGAGATCCTCCAAAAGACAGTCAGGGTATCCCCTTTGTTTGAACATATGTGTAATGAATTCTAATTCAACCAAAAAGTCTGCATCAGAACTTACCATTCTGACCGCCTGCACCAATTGGCCTTTCACAACTGCCCTCTTTTGATGATGCCGGTGCAAGCTCTCATAATCCAGGTAAGAATTAGAAAATGTAGACTTTCTGTGAATCCTGGTGTTAAAATGCATTTTATACCAATCAATCACTAATTTGACGTCTAAATAAGCAATTGTGTTCCTACTATATGCATGGGTGAATTTGAAAAATTCAACAGTTCCATTAATGTATACAAGGAACTCATTCAGACTATCTTCTGTACCTTTCCAAATGAGGAACAAATCATCCAGAAAACGTGTATAATGTACAATGTTGGAACTGTACTGACTATTTATCAAAAACTCCTGCTCCCAGTAGGACATAATAAGATTAGCAAAAATGGGGGCACAAGCTGCCCCCATTGCCACACCTTTCACTTGTTTGTAATACTGCCCTTCAAACCAAATGTAGTTGTTTTTCAAAACTAGCTCCATGAGTGTACTTAATTTATTAATTTCATCTTGAGTGAAAATGTTGGTTTTATAAAACTCTTCTAACCAATCAATACCTACGTTATGGGGAATTACAGTGAACAAATTCACCACATCAGCAGTAACCATAATCATGTCCAATGTTAATTCAATGCCATTTAACTTGTCCATAAATTGCCAGGAGTCTTTACTGATGTAATCAAAAAAAACAAGGCTCTTCTGCATTTCATGGTCTACGTATTTGGCAATAAAATGTGTTTTGGACCTTTTACCATCCACAATAGGCCTGAATTGCAGATTAACAAGCCCTTTGTGGATTTTTGGGATGCCAAAAATATTTGGCACCCTAGGATAATCATTTTTCAAAAAAATGGTATTCGTCTATGTCAATTTGAGCTTGACAAACCATATCATCGAGAACCAAATCTATCTTCTTGTATGCCACCTTAATCTTATTTAGAGAACTTTCCTCACAGGTGTCATCAAGCAAAATATTATTCATGCCATCTAAATAATCTCCCCTGTCCATAATCACCACTCCATTACCCTTGTCAGGTTTCATAAACCTGACCATAGGGTCCTTAATCAGTTCAAACATAAGCTGTTTTTCTTCCTCAGCCAAGTTAGAATAATCAGACTTATCCTTACAAGCATAACTTTTCCTTATTTCCTTTTCACACATTCTTTTGAATAATTCAACTGTTTTATTCAAGGGAGGGTTAAAGGTACTAGGTTTCTTACACTTATTCCTAGGTGGACCTTCCACATTAATCTCTTGGTTGACCCATACTGTTAAATTTAATTTTCTGGTGTATTTCTTCAGATCAGTAATGGATTCCACCAAGTTTCCAACCCTGTATGGAACAAAGGTGAATCCTTTCGCCAAAAAATCAGCATGTTTTTTACTAACAGTCAACCTCAAGTAATTGCAAATTTTAAAGTCCCCCTGACTATTGGTGACTATGTCGGGCCCAACCCCATCAGTGTATTGTTGCTGGTTATCAAGACATTGTACTAAAATGTCCAATATGGCCTCATCATCATTACTATATTGGCTGTGGGGCAACATAAATTCATTGACGTGATTTTTCATTGTTCACAGCAGCAGTTTTCACAGGAGATATACATTTATTTATACTAACATTCGCAACATTTTTACTTTTCAAACTACAGTCACCGCATGCAGAATAAAAAGTTAAATCCATCAGTGAACCTGAGTCTGTACCACTGTCCATAATAAAATATTTTGTCAATAGTACATACCAAAGGAGACCCTTCAGGCCTTGGCACATGAATCTAGTGACCATCATGCTGTTGGTCTAAAACCAACAAACTAGCCTCAGTCTTGTAAATGGCACTGTCATCTTTAAAATCATCAGAAACATTAAAATCAAGGGAGCCAGCAAGACAACTTACTTGTTCCACACAGTCAAATTTGGTTAAGGTGGTCGGCATCTCGGCCCCAGCTAAGTGTTTCTTGTCCTGGAAACTTTGGACCTTGCTCCCTGAGTTCCAAATTGCTGGTGACTTTTCCAAGAAAAAGATGAAGGTGAAGGGACCACTTTGTCCCGCAATTGATCCGAACACCTAAGCTCATCCTCCATGCTTGTCGCTGACTGCAAGAGCTGATTGCACCCTTCTTGAAAACTCACAATATCTTGCGTCACTTCCCTTTCTTTGTTAGACTCATCAAAATGCCCCTGTTGATCATGCCCCCTCGAAAAAGGGTATACCCAATCATTTTGGTACTCATTAAGATCCCTTTTAAGTTTGTTTTCTCTACGAACAAAGATGGTGCTACAAAGACTATTAACCTGGATGTGGAGGTTATAATATGAGATCTGGTTTTGACTTAAATTAAAATCACGATCAGCCTTAATAGACTGATCCAATTCATCAATTCATCAAAATCAAACCCCACTCTATCGAATAACAAATGTACTTCCTGTAGAAATTCATTATTCTCTTTCACCCCATTTGGGTACCTCCACATCCTTAGTCCACAGGGTACCTGCTTCATTTCAATATTTTTGTTCAAGTAAGCATTTTCAAGCTGGAGGTTTTTTAAAAACCATTAGGTCTTTCTCAAAACATTTCAATTTCTCATTTAAGGTAGAAAGTCGCTGATGTTGCATATCACCAGCATTTATGTTACTGCGAAAAACAAATCTGTTTTCTTTCCATTGATTAAAACCAACATTCTGACCATCAGGTCCCAAATTATCATTTTGAATAAGTTCAGTTAATTTGCCTTGGGAGTCAGTATGAATTCCATCCTGGTTAACACGTCTTAGACTTTGAGAACCCACAGGTATCGGAGTTGGCTGGGTGAGGGGGAGACCTAAGCTCCCAAAAGAAGGATCACCACCGGTTTGTTTGTCCATCAAATTCTTAATTTGGGAGGTGTGTTCCCCCAACTGTTCATTAATTTGTTGCAAAATTTTGAAAATATCTACATTGGAAATCCTCCATCCTACTGCTGAATGCAACAACCACAAAAGGGAATAAAACCACAGAAATAAAGCCAGCAGGATGCGAACAATTAAAGAAGAACACCAAGCTTTATTAATGTTAAGCACTTTCTTCTCCACTACAGAGACTTCCTCAGAACAATGTTCCACAGTAACCCAACTAAATATCTCCCCTAATTAATCAATTAACATTTAAAATCAAGATTAAAAGCAATATGCACACCATTATAAATAAAAATGAATGAATCATTGATAACATATTTTATAAATACTGAATGCATATAAACAATCTATTTGTCAGTCTAAAAACACAGTGGTGAATTAATTACAATTAATTAAAAATACCATTTACTAATGGACATGTCACCTGCACTAACCTGAAATTTGAAAAAGTTTTAAAACACTAGCAATACTTATGGTCTCATTAATACCTGGGTAATGAGAGGCGTTTAGAAACAACTGCCATCTCAATTCCATCAGGTCCAAATGTACATCAAATATGGACCCTTGTTCATCCTTCACTAACTGCTGCAAAACCAAAAATGTAAAATGATGTGTCTGATTTTCCTTAATATGCCTATATATATATATATATATATATATATATATATATATATATATATATATATATATATATATATATATATATATATATATGTATATGTAATATTTTTGCCTCATGTGCACCCCATCACCCTCAGGCATCTCTATTTAATATGATACCCTGTTACACTGTATAGATCCCACTGAGGAATGTAATATTTTTGCCACATGTACACACTCCCACGCTCAGGCATCTCTGTTTTAATATAATACTCTGTTACCCTGTACAGATCCGATTGAGGTGTCCTATTTTTGTCTTGTGTGAACACTGTGACTTTCATGCTTCTCTGTTTTAATATGATACCCTGTTACCCTGAAAAAAATCCCATCAAAGTACTTAATATTTTTGTCATATGTACAAAACGTGACCCTCATGCAACTCTGTTTTAATATGATACCTGGTTCCACAGTACAGATCCCACTGAGATACTTAATATTTTTGTCATGTGTACAAAACGTGACCCTCATGCAGCTCTGTTTTAATATGATACCTGGTTCCACAGTACAGATCCCACTGAGATACTTAATATTTTTGTCATATGTACAAACGTGACCCTCATGCAGCTCTGTTTTAATATGATACCTGGTTCCACAGTACAGATCCCACTGAGATACTTAATATTTTTGTCATATGTACAAAACGTGACCCTCATGCAGCTCTGTTTTAATATGATACCTGGTTCCACAGTACAGATCCCACTGAGATACTTAATATTTTGTCATGTGTGCACACTGTCACCCTCATGCAGCTCTGTTTTAATATGATACCTGGTTCCACAGTACAGATCCCACTGAGATACTTAATATTTTGTCATGTGTGCACACTGTCACCCTCATGCATCTCTGTTTTAATATGATACCCTGTTCCACTGTAAACATCCACTGAGATACTTAATATTTTTGCCACGTGCACCCTGTCACCCTTGTATATCTCTGTAATAATATGATACCCTGTTCCACTGTAAACATCCACTGAGATACTTAATATTTTTGCCACGTGCACCCTGTCACCCTTGTATATCTCTGTAATAATATGATACCCTGTTACACTGTAAATATCCCACTGAGGTACTTAATATTTTTATCATGTGTGCACACTCTCACTCTTATGCATCTCTGCTTTAATGCGATACCCTGTTACACTGTACAGATCCCACTGAGGTACTTAATATTTTTATCATGTGTGCACACTCTCACTCTTATGCATCTCTGCTTTAATGCGATACCCTGTTACACTGTACAGATCCCACTGAGGTACTTAATATTTTTATCATGTGTGCACACTCTCACTCTTATGCATCTCTGCTTTAATGCGATACCCTGTTACACTGTACAGATCCCACTGAGGTACTTAATATTTTTATCATGTGTGCACACTCTCACTCTTATGCATCTCTGCTTTAATGCGATACCCTGTTACACTGTACAGATCCCACTGAGGTACTTAATATTTTTGTCACATGTGCACACTGTCACCCTCATGCATTTCTGTTTTAATTGATACCCAGTTACCCTGCACAGATCCTATTGAGGTTATTAATATTTTGCCATATGTTCACAGTGTCACCCTCATGCATCTGTGCTTTAATGTGATACCCTGTTACACTACAGATCCCACCGAAGTACTTAATATTTTTGTCATATGCGCACCCTGTCACCCTCATGTATCTCTGTAATAATATGATACCCTATTACACTACAGATCCCCCTGAGGTGCTTAATATTTTTGTCATGTGTGCTGACAGTTACCCTCATATATCAATGTTTTAATGTGATGCCCTGTTACACTGTAAACATCCCACTGAGGTACTTATTGCTTTTGTAATGTGTGCAGTCACCCTTATACATATCTATTTTAATAAAATACCATGTTACCCTGTACAGATCCCACTGAGGTACTTAATATTTTTGCCATGTGTGCAGACAGTCACCCTCATATATTTCTGTTTTAATATGATACCATGTTACACTATACAGATCCCCCTGAGGTACTTAATATTTTTGTCACATGCACACCCTGTCACTTTCATGCATCTCTGTTTTAATTGATACCCAGTTACCCTGTACAGATCCCACTGAGGTATGTAATATTTTGTCATGTGTGCACCCTGTCACCCTAATACATCTCTGTTTTAATATGATACTCTGTTACCCTGTACAGATCCAACTGAGGTACTTAATATTTTTGTCATGTGTGCACACTCTCACCCTCATACATCTCTGTTTTAAATAAAATACCATGTTACCCTGTACAGATCCCACTGAGGTACTTAATATTTTGTCATGTATGCACACTGTCACCCTCATACATCTCTGTTTTAATGTGATACACTGTTACACTACAGATCCAAGCAAGGTACTTAATATTTTTGTCGTGTGATATTGACACCCTCATATATTTCTGTTACACTATACAGATCCCACTGGGGTACTTAATATTTTTGTCACATGCACACCCTGTCACCCTCATGCACCTCTGTTTTAATATGATACCCTGTTACACTATACAGATCCCCCTGAGGTACTTAATATTTTTGTCATATATGTAGTCACCGTCATATATCTCTGTTTTAATATGACACCCTGTTACACTACAGATTCCACTGAGGTAGTTAATATTTTTGCCACATGTGGACACTGTCACCCTCATGCATCTCTGTTTTAATATGAAACAGGTTACCCTATACAGATATCACTGAGGTAATTAATATTTCTGTCATATGTGCACACTGCCACCCTCATGCATCTCTGTTTTACTATGATACCCTGTTACACTGTAAAGACTCCACTGAGGTACTTAATATTTTTGTCATACGCGGACACTGTCACCCTCATACATCTCCGCTTTAATATGCTACCCTGTTACCCTGTACATATGCCACTGAGGTACTTAATATTTTTGTCATATGTGTATTGTCCCCATCATGCATCTCTGTTTTAACATGATACCCAGTTCCCTGTACAGATCCCACTGAGGTACTGAATATTTTTGGCACATGTGTGCACTCTCACTCTCATGCATTATGTTTTAATATGATACCCTGTTGCACTGTCAACATCCCACTGAGGTACTTAATATTTTGTCAAATGTGCACACTGTCATGCCCATGTACCTCTGTTTTAATATGATACCCTGTTACACTGTAAACATCCCACTGAGGTACTTAATATTTTTGTCAAATTTGCACACTGTCATGCCCATGTACCTCTGTTTTAATATGATACCCTGTTACACTGTAAACATCCCACTGAGGTACTTAATATTTTTGTCACATGTGCACACTGTCATGCCGATGTATCTCTGTTTTAATATGATACCCTGTTACACTGTAAACATCCCACTGAGGTACTTAATATTTTTGTCACATGTGCACACTGTCATGCCGATGTATCTCTGTTTTAATATGATACCCTGTTACACTGTAAACATCCCACTGAGTTACTTAATATTTTGTCACGTGCACACTCTCACTCTCATGCATCATGTTTTAATATGATACCCTGTTACACTGTAAACATCCCACTGAGGTACTATATTTTTGTCACATGTGCACACTGTCATGCCCATGTATCTCTGTTTTAATATGATACCCTCTTACACTCTACAGATCCCATTATGGTGCTTAATATTTTGTCATATGTAGCCACCCAGCAGTGTAAACATTGGCTCGAGATGACTGTCACTGTTGAACAGACACCCTGATCCCATGTGCAAAAATGGGAAAAGGGGTTGAGGATGGATGGATGGGTGCACACTGTCACCCTCATGCATCACTGTTTTAATATGATGCCCTGCTACACCATACTGATTCTACTGAGGTATCTAATATTTTTGTCATTTGTGCACCCTGTCACCCTCATGCATCTCTGTTTTGATACGATACCCTCTTACACTGTACAGATTCCTCTGAGGTACTTAATATTTTTGTTATGTCTGCACCTTGTCACTCTCATGCATCTCTGTTTTAACATGAATCACTTTCACACTGTAAAGATCCCAGTGAGGTGCTTAACATTTTTGTCATGAGTTTACGCTATTACCTTAGTCCAACATGATGAAGAGTATGTTGCTTCAGTCCCTCCCTGTATGAATTCCGATGAAGACTGTACTCCATTTATGTTTGTATACATATTGAGACATGACTGCAGTAATCTAGATGGGACACTGCTGTCTGTTAATAAGAATATCAATAGCCTGTCATTTTTTACTGATGATGTCTCATCTTTTGCACTTCTATATCCTGCTGTCTGTGTTGCTGCTTTGGCATTTTGTCTGCTTATCTTTAATCCATTTAATTTGACTATCCCAATCTTTCTGCACCTTTGCTGTCACTGCTTCTTCTTACAGTTGTCTTCAACTTTGCTTGGTTATTGCTTCTCAAATACAACACCATTTGTTTGATACTGAATTTAAGCTGACAATTGTAATACCCTTCCCCTAAATAATGCCAAGTGCTTTCTTTCTGCACCTTTGTTTTAGGCATGTCAGCTATGTTACATATACTTGAGCTATCATCAAAATGCTTTTCTATCCAGGTCTTTTTTCTGTAGTATCACTTAGACAGCTATTGAAAAGGCCTAGCTTGAGTAGTGAACCCTGACCCCTATGATACCTTCCTATCAAACATGCTTAAATCTGAGTAAACACCATTTACTGACTTTGGTGTATTCTTTGTCTTGTCTAACATGTCCCACAGCATCTGTTATACATACATATACAGCTTTAAGACCAATAAGCTGCTACAGTGATTTGTATGTCATGTGGTTCACAGAAGAGTGAGATAAATCAGAGGAAATATAGACTTCATGGAGGTTAGATCACATCCCTTGTAAGACATCAGAAGTGTAGCTAGGGTGAAGTGAAATGGGGGTGCAATCAGCACAAATTGATTGACCTTGAGGCATTACTGCCTTTCAGAACTGAAAGCTAGCACTGCCAGAACTGAAAGCTAGCACTGCATTTGCAGTCAAAACTGAAGTGCATTAATTACTGTTTAAAAGACAGATGAGATTTTTTTCGCTAAGTTGAGACCTGAGTAAAGAAAGAATACCAAATCAGGGGAATAACTTTTTTTTTCTTCAGCTATATGTTGAGGGTGTGCCAAATGGGAGATCGGTCCTGATGCCATAATGGCTAACTACACTACTGTCAGACAGTCTGGAAATCTCTAACTCAGCTGAAGAAACGTATCTGCAGAAGTGAGGAGGTAACATTTCTCAAGAGATTCAGTGCTTGGAACTGTAGAAGTATTCTTCTGGACTTATTTGCTTCAATGAAATTTAACTGAAAACTAGAAGCTTTGGCTGTAGAAATGCATTTATTCCTTAAGACAAGTGGGGTTATCTGAAAAGTCTAAACAGGTACATTATGGTGCATACATGCATGCTGCTAGGGAAAACTCATAAAGGTATTTAACTCTTTTACCTTTTTTGATCAAAAAAGACAAAGTAGCAGCATTGACAGAAAAAAAAATAAAGAATTACTGTCAGGCCAGAAAGACTATACAATTTAAAAGGTATTTCTGCTTTACAATGTCACAAGGTCCTACGGAGACTACAGATGGTGATATTACTAAACTGAAAAGTTCAGTGAAAGACTGTGAATTTGGTAAGTAAAATGATTCTCTAGTAAGAAACAATTTGCAGTATGATAAATGAAGCAAGGTACAGGCTATTAAAAGAATTAGGCCTGACCTTATCAAACCCTGTGGATGTATGCAAAGTAGGTGAAAATATTAATGCACAGCTAAAATAATTAACTGAGGAAATTAACATGTGTAAGATAAAATATGAATCAAATAGAGGAAAAATGAGAAATAAAAATAGGATGTGTGTTAGATACAAGGGATAAAAAGCACAGCCATGTGAAGATCCAACATGGAGGTAGATTGCAGCAGGGGATATAAGCATGACAGGAAGACATGCTCTGCATTTAATCAAGCATACAGAATGTTTGCTCAAAAAGGACATATCCCTAAAATGTGTAGTGAGTGCTTTAAAATAATTTGTATATTGGTGTACAATAATATATAAATGAAATGCTTATTCCATCTGGGGAAGTGAAAATATTTGATAATGTGAAGTCTGAAAAGTGATTAGTTACACTAAGGTAGGACTGCAACATAGACTACTTTAAATAAAGGTTGTGAATTAAGGAAAACAATGCAGAATTTAAATTAGATATGCACTTTTCGTCAAATCACAAATCACTGAAAAAAATTATTGAATAAATATTTCATCAAAAACACATTTAATTGAATCATATGTCATAGAAAATATCAAATAGAACAAATAATCCTTCAAAACTTTTTTTTTTTGCTTGCTGGGAGTCAAGCCCCCTGCACCCCATCACACACACACACACACACACACACACACACACACACACACACACACACACACACACACACACACACACAAAATCCTCTTTGTTTAACTATACCAATTTCAAGGTCACACAACCACAAAGGAAAGAGAAAACACCACACACAGTGAATCACGTCTGGAGGACAAACTCTTAAATATGTGTTTACAACACACTGATGAGCATTTGCACGTATAAATTATAGTCTGCACTAAATTCATTTGCAACTCCTGCTATCCTAAGAATGCCAACCACACCAGCAGTGATTAACTATACCCTTCAGCAGTTTTCTATGAAATGTGGTTCAGTGAAATATGCACTGTATGAATTTTATTTATCAATTTGTGACTTAACCAACTGTGCATTAGATAAAATTAATTGCAACCATAGCTAGAGATAGATATAGATATAGATGTGTGTGTGTGTGTGTGTGTGTGTGTGTGTGTGTGTGTGTGCATGTGTGTGCGTGCATATGTGTGTGTGTGTGTGTGTGTGTGTGTGTGTGTGTGTGTGTGTGTGTGGTTTGTTTATTATGACAGCAATGATTTTCAAGATGTGTTGTAGCCAATCATTTTACCAAGAATAATATAGTTGCTTATACAAAAACATATACAAGTTGGTTCTGCTTCAGGTTTCCTTAGATCAAACCAACATAAAATACATAATTAATTAAATCAGAATCTATTTATCTGACTTTCTTTATAATACAATGTGCAAGTGTAAAGGAATAAATTTGACAATAACTGGGTTGTTCTGGTCATTTTAGTGAATTAGTAGATCCATGCACATATTTTGAAATTCTCAAAATTCAGATACAACCTTAATATACAAGCTCAGATGAGTGAAAAGTTATGCATATACACCATTTATATGGTTATGGCAAACAAGATCAGCAGATAATGTCACTAAGATTTGTTTAATACATCTTTACTGCATTATATTACACAATAAAACAATAATATATTTGTTTGCATTAGTTTTAATTGAGATTTAATTAAGAGATTTAATTGTGCAATTATAACTTACCAGTATTTAAAATGGACATCTGCCAGCCACAGAATCAAGCATATGCACTCTTCTGAAGATTAAATTCTTTCATAAGATTAATTAAGACAAATGAACAAAAACTATAAAATGTGTTCCAGCTATCAAAACCGGCACATCGTGCAACAAACAGTAGTTACTAGCCGCTGCTTGCTTCTGTTTTTCAATTATCTATGTAGCCATGTTTATTTTTATCGCTCAGTTTTCCTATACACATGCTTACCCACTTAGATTGTATCATTGCATTATTCATCGTATATTAAATAAGCCTGATATTAAACACATTTACTAACATGATTGCATAATATTGATATAGGATGTATTTTGCTAGAATCATATTAGTTTGTATTACTTTTCCATCCTCAACCCCTTTCCCATTTTTTTGCACATGGGGTTGGGGTGTCACCTCAACGGTGACAATCATCTCGAGCCAAGGTTTACACCACTGGTTGGCTAGTCCTGCAGTGGTATTTCATT